>NC_079206.1:43149103-43449103 GCF_026745355.1 Beta vulgaris subsp. vulgaris | reverse complement strand
CTATTGTTTTTCGAATGGAAAGAAATCTTTAAAATGAAGTAGTTGGAGATTTTTTTTTACATAAAAAACGCACTGTGTAAATTTATCGTTTTTTTTTTTTTTTGAAGTTGTAGTTATTGGTTTCTTTCCTAATCTGCCCGAAAAAAAAAGGGATTTGCAATCGAATATTACTACTGATTTGCAATTGCGTACATACCTTTTCCCTTGTTTATTGATTCACCTTGCAAGTGGTGTTTTTATTTTTTATGATATTTGGTTGATGGTACTTCGTCCAGTGCAGCGGTTGTATGTGAATGAGTGTTGCCCAGTTGCCCTCTTCTTCTGTCCCAAAAAAAAACATTATCACATTAAATTATAAAAAACAAAAACCTGAAAATGTGCAAGAAATAAGAAAAACCTTGTGATATTTAATTTGTTGATTGTAACTTGTAAGGGTTGTGGAGTGTGCGTGAAAGTATCCTTCATGAAATGTACACTGAAAAAAATGAAGATGAGTTTACTAAATTAAATTGAAAAAAAATAGTTATGAACAAATCAATGTTTTGTATATCTATTTGATTACCTATTCTTGGTGCAATCTCTATTCTAATACCTTGGAGTTTTTGCTTTTGTTTCTATGAGTTGAATTGAAATGGAGATTATGCGAAAGGAGGAAGGAGAAGAAGACTAACTGTAAAAGTGACTTCAGATTATGTGGTTGAAGACTCGTAATTATTTTTTTTGATATTCCTTTTGCAACTGTTGGGCAGTTACTAATTTGTACACGTTTTTTTTTTTTGTTTTTCTAAATTATTTGTATTTGGTTTTTGAACCAATTAGTGAGTTTTAGTGAATTAGTGAGTTTTTATGTGTTTTTTTAATTATTCTGTTATAGAGGGTAAAATGGGTATTCTGGAAATTTGGTGTCCTACCCCTCTTCCCATATAGAATAGAGATGAAACAAGTCTGCGGTAGTCCGGAACTGGAATTGACACAATATCGCGAAGCGGGCGCCTTTGCTCAATTCGGGTCATACCTTGATGCTGCGACTCAGGCTTACTCAATAGAGGTGCAAGGCTTACAAAAGTACCGAAACCACCACAATATGCACCAATTCCAATTGAAAAACAAATTCTAGTCATTTACGCAGCTATCAATGGATTATGTGATCGAATGCCACTAGATAAAATTTCTCAATATGAGCGAACCATTCCATATAGTGTAAAACAAGAATTATTACAATCTCTTAAGGTGGAGGGTTAACTAACGACAAAAAAAAGATGGAACTAGATTCCTTCTTAAAAGAATCCACTTTGAATTACTAATTCCTCTAACTGTATATTTATATTGAGATTAGATGGTATTCAGAATAAAGGCTAATATCTTGCCGAAAGGCGGGAGGGTCTCGAGATCCAGGGCAACGGGGTCTTTCCATCATCATAGACTAAAGGGAAAGTCGCTCAGAGATATTGGTTTGAATCAAATTCATCATTCCAGTTCATAAGGCCTTAATTCAATAGAAGTTTAGGATGGAGCTATCACTGATAGACTAGTGGGATTGTTTGCAACAAATTGTTTATATAGCAAAGACTCTTAAAACTATATATATCCTATAGAATAGGGAGTCGACCAAAGGCTTAGCCGAAAGAGAAACTGGATTCAAATCTCACTTGAAGACCATTACTAGTCGTCTCACTAAGGGTAGTGAACAAGTTTAAGGAAGACTCAAACCTAATTCACTCGCGGAGTCTTTTTTACATCCATGACGAATGCTTAAAGCGCGAAACAATTGTTTCTTAATCATAAAATACTTGCACAAATTGGTATATTAAATCAAAATCGTATTTATATTGTAACACCCCATAATTTCAAAGTGGAAAACAAAGAAATAATAATAGTATTTTAGCACAATGGCGGAAATAAACATCGTCTTCTAGGAAGGTCACAACTACAAGAAATGCATTTAAATAGCTAAGTGATAAAACCAGCATAAATAAATAGTATAAATAAATTAAATTAATTAGATTAATATCCACAAGAGAAAACTGACTCTTAAACTAATTAAAAGTCTAGGCCTAAAACATATAACATTTTAATGCTCACACTTGAACCCAACGCCAAACCAAAGAAGATTCCCATCAAGATAATCTGCAAAACATATAACAAACATCCACAATCAGTGGGGAGTAACTAGCAGTTTTCCCAAAATAAAAGAAATCAAAGTCTGTTCCAGACATATATTAGTAAGAAAGGAAAGAATAAAGCCAAGTTACTACAATACGCATCCATATCCATAAAGCTCATAAGTAATACAAATGAAAAGTAAATAAAAAGTAAATAGGATGAAATAAATAAATTATCAAAAGAGTATTTAAATAGAAATAAAGTATATGTAAAACAAGCTATTGTGTCAGAAATCGAACGCCAGTGAATCGCAATTCACTTCCTAGGTTTGCCAGATTACAATCTCCAGGTTAGTCTATGGGCTTACGTTCCCCACTGTTTGTGACTAAGAATGGTCAGACTCCCGATGCAGGGTAGAACATGCAGAACTCCCTGACCTCTTGGACGACAACAATTAACTTCAGTTTATCCCTAGTTCGAAAATTAGGTGTTTGGCATGTTCTTCACTGGGGACTACATCTATCCCACCGGATGTTATTATCTCAAAATAAAATCATAAATATTAGAAAGTATCATTCATCTCAATACTATTCATCAAAGGGATGCCACTAGTCCTTATACCCATAATTCATGAATAACATAAAAGTAACATTCATCTCAATGATATTCATCACAGGGACGCCATCCGGCATTATACCCACAATTCATCAATAGTTATCTCTTTAAAATTTCTCATATAGTAACTTACAAATTTACAGCAAATACTTTGAACAACACTAAGAACCAACAATGATAATAAAAGAGTTTTTATAGCAATAACAGTATCAACGAAAAATGAATCACATTATAAAAGATCACCAACTCCATGTACAACATACGTACAAATACATACAAAAAATCATACAACACAAAACTATGCACTTGGTGCATGAGCTTGCGCACAACACTAACCTGTGCATCTGGTGCACATACCATCCTGCGTCTAACGTATCAGTGTGCGTCTGACGACACCACCAATTAACACCAAAGCTCATTAAATCAGCAAAACGTATAATCGTTTTTACAAAGCCTAAATGTAAATATAATGATACTAAAATATAACCATCATAACTTAAAAATCATCCACTTCCATAAATGTAAATGGTCCCAATTTATTTCTGATTATCTAACCTTAAAAAAAATTTAAAAAATATCCTCAAACCCTTAATAAAAACACGATAAAAATTATCAAACTAATAAAACCGATCATTAAAAAATCACAAAAAGTATCATATGACCATTATAACTATACGGATATAGTACAAATTTTATTTCTATTTTTTGGACTCCAAAAGTAATTTGAAACATTAATTTACAGATTAGTCAAATAAGCCACTACAATACTTAAAAATAAAAATAGACGCCTAAAAATTACCAAAAAATAATATAATATGCATAAACCCACGGTGATATAGATTTTGTAAATAAATAGATTTTATGGACCTCAAGACATAATATTCACGATTTAAATAATAACAAACACGAAAATGCAATAATAGATAATTCAACTATTTAAATTCGTAAACATTGGACAAATGATTATTCTAAGACATGGAAAATATACTACTTCATAACATGCTTCATGAAAAATATTTTTGGAAATTATAAAAATTTGTTCACTAATTATTTTATGAATTAGCCATAAACACACGAATTTCCAATTCAATTAATAAAATGGGAAAAACTCAAACAAAAATTATTTTCTTTACATAACATACTCACAGCATACATAATGAACACTTACTTAAACTTTTACCAACAATCTCATATGAAGAGAATTCAAAAAAATTCCTAACGTAATAATCTAATACCGAAATATGCCCTAATCTCTATCGTTCTAAGATAACTGCTAGTTACCTGGAACATCGGGAGAAGAGCTGAGTCCAAAGATATTCAAAAAATATGCGTGCAATCCAAGTCTTCCACGAACGATAATTGTAGCAACAAGTCACTAGGCATTTTCTTCTTGAACGTTGAAAATTCTCATTTCATACTGCTCTGTTCCGACTATTATTCCTGATGATTGAAGGCTAGGATTTAAAACCGCTCCGGTCAAAATGAAGAACAAGATGTTCTAAACATGCTGCCAAATTTGAGAACGATCCAACGGTTAGATCTCGAGATATGGTTATTTTTGTAATGGTGTGACAAAAAAAACCGAGTTGGACTTTTCTTTTCTTTTTCTTTTTCTTTCCTCTCTTCATTTTCTTGAAAATGGCATGGGTTAAATGAGAATGATGCTGAATTTATCTAATTAGAAATCGTTAATTGGCAAGGAAAAATGAAGGGTTTAAGAGGGTGTTAATGATAGGTTAATGGGGGGTTATAAAGAAATCAAAGGTTTACTTAACATGCATCGAATTATTCATCCTCCCCTCCACATATTCTTATTTTCGGCCAACATAACAAGCCAGATGTGATGTACTATTTCATCAATTAATTCGGTCCAACAACATTACAAAAATACCACGCGACAAAATCGCATCCTAAATGCCTAAATAAATAACGAAACTAATATAACCTTTATAATAAAAAAACTAATCCTTTAAAAATAAATACATATAAATATACACAACATATAAAAATAATACACATTTTGACAACATGTTCCAAAATAATTTAAATAATAAATTATTTTATGTTTAAGATAAATATCATTTTAATGTAAACAAATGCCAAAAATAAATGGTGAAAATTACGGGTTGTTACATATATGATTTACAATAAGATCATAAGAAAAGAAGATTACAACAAATATTTCGAAGTGATTTAAATCAAGTTTCCCAGATTTTTTCTTCGGTTTAAAAAAGATGCAGGGTCGTTTGTCTCCTTGGCTAGTCAAACATGGGGTAGTTCATAGATCATTGGGCTTTGATTACTAAGGAATAGAGACTTTACAAATAAAGCCTGAAGATTAGCATTCCATTGCTGTTATTTTATATGTATATGGTTATTTACATTCTCAATGTATGATGTAGCACCAGGAGGGTTCTTAGGTAGTGTGTATCATCTTACGAGAATAGAGCGCGGTGTGGATCAACTGGAAGAGGTATGCATAAAAGTATTTGTTCCAAGGGGATAGAAAATAAAAAAGCACTCAAAACAAGTACATGCTCGAGTATCATTGACCAACTCCTTAGCAATCTCTATTCATTTCAATATGAACAACAATTAAACCAATTTGATTGACTAGAATGTAACAAGTTAGAATAGAAGAAATTAAGAGCAAAAAAATAGTCTAATAAAAAATTGAACTAAAAGTTTTTAAACCAATTCAAATAGAATTGAATGAAAATGAATATGATAAAATAGAATTTTGATTTGGATTACTAATTTTAAAAATGAATTATTGACGAGCCACGGCAATTGCACCTATTAAAGCAACTAATAGAATTATTGAAATGAGTTCAAATGGAAGAAAAAAATCGGTTGATAAATGAATTCCAATTTGTTGACTAGCATTTATCAAATCTTGTTCGATAATCTGGTTTGATTTTGTAGTCCAAATAATCCCATACCAGGACGTATTTAGAATAGTAAAAATTAATGAAACAAAAAGACTTGTACAAACCAATGAAGTAACCGCGTCCCCAACAGTCCACAGATAAAAATTTTTGTCATATTCTGGACCATTCATGAACATTACAGAAAATATTATTAATATGTTTATAGCTCCCACATAAATAAGAAGTTGTGCAGAAGCTACAAAGTAGTATAGAATAAAGATATACAAACCAGAACCAATCCTAATGAAAAAGCCAAAAAATGGATTGGAATAATACTACTCCTAGACCTCCTAATATAAGACCCGACCCCAGAAAGACTAAAAGAAAATCATGTATTGGTCCAGGTAAATCCATTATATGGAAAAGAAGAGATAAAATATTAAAATGTTTTCATGATCTTATTGACTTGAACAAAAAAATAAGTTTATGCGTTCCTAATTGCTAAACCCTAATGTGTATGACTTAATGTGAGTAAAGTAAAATTATTGGACCCATCCCATTCTTTTTTATCTGAAAGGGTAGTTCGCAACTAAAACTATTATAAACAGATTTTAACTAGTTTTAGTTGCGATTTTCACCAATCAATAGGAATAGTGAATAATCGGAATTTCTAGTTATTGAACAATAAAAAAAAAGAACCTTAATAATTGCGAATTGTTTTTCAATCACGAGATTTCTCTTTTGTTTGAGGCGAATTCAAAATTGTTCGAATTGTGTAATCATCCGTTATTGCTATTGGTAAACGACCCATAGCAATTTGATTATAATTTAATTCGTGACGATCATAAGTGGAAAGCTCATATTCTTCGGTCATTGATAAACAATTTGTTGGACAATACTCAACACAATTACCACAAAATATACAAACTCCGAAATCAATGCTATAATTAAGCAACCGTTTTTTTCGAATATCCGTTTCCAATTTCCAATCAACAACGGGTAAATCTATAGGACATGCACGAACACATACTTCACAAGCAATGCATTTATCAAATTCAAAGTGAATTCGACCACGAAAACGTTCCGATGTGATCAATTTTTCATAAGGATATTGAATAGTTACAGGTAAACGGTTAGCGTGGGATAGGGTAATCATAAAACCTTGACCAATGTACCTTGCTGCGCGTATTGTTTGTTGACCATAATTGATGAACCCAGTTACCATAGGGAACATATAGTAAATATCAATAAAAAAATAAGATTTTTTTTCTTTCTCTTGTTTGTGCCAAGTTGTGAATTAAATTATAGTAAATATCAAATATTCTTTTTTTTTTAGAATTTATAATGAAAGGAGTTGGGAAGAAGTTGTTAATAATAGATTACCTAAAGAAATAGGTAAAAGAAATTTCCATCCAAGATTTAATAATTGGTCCATTCTCAGTCTAGGTAAAGTCCATCTTGTTGTGATAGAAATGAACAAGAACAAAAAAGTTTTAGCTAATGTAATGAAAATACCAATTGTTGTTCCAAAAACTCCACCTACTTGATTTATTTCAAAAAACTCAGAGATGAATATGTATGGAATAGAGAGATTCCAACCACCCAAGTAAAGAACGGTTACAAATAATGAAGAGATTAGTAGATTTAGATAAGACGCAACATAAAATAAACCAAATTTAATACCTGAATATTCGGTTTGATAACCTGCTACTAATTCTTCTTCTGCTTCTGGTAAATCAAAAGGTAATCTTTCGCATTCTGCTAGAGAAGAAATTAAAAAACAATAAACCCTATAGGTTGCCGCCACAAATTCCATCCCCAAAACCCATATTTTGACTGCGCCTCAACTATATCAACTGTACTTGAACTGTTAGATAATCATAGTCATGATAAGATCACTCTTGTCATCGCTATTACAGAACCGTACATGAGATTTTCACCTCATACGGCTCCTCAAAAGCCATAAATAAATCTAAGGACTGATTCGATATTCTTTGATCTTGATATGTTTGTAGACTAAATAAAACGAAAATGAATCGAAAAATCCTGAATTAGACCAATGAAATTCTGTCTGCTATACTAGAAAAAGTGCTTCAAAATTGATCTCATCTTATACTTTTAGCTTCGAAGAATTTTAATTTTTTTATTGAGTAATAAAAACTTCTCCTTATTATTTTTTATTCTGAAAAATAATTTAACATTTATTCATACCTCTTGTTCATTAACATCTCGAAAATATTCCGCTATAGCTAGGGCAGTCAACTCAACCCTCATATGCGCGCTTGACGGTTCAATCATTTGACCGTAGACAAAAGCTACTTTTGACTCTGCAACATTTTGTTCATTGATAACTCCAGATTCATTCATTTCCATGTAAAGATCATTTTCTTCACGAGTACGTTCACCTACTCCACTAAATACGGATACGCCCCCATGAGCTTCTTCAATATTGTTGATCAATTCCATAATGAGCACCATTTTACCCACTCATGCGCCCTCAAATAGTCTGATTTTTCCTCCACGACGATAAGGGGCTAAAAGATCTACCACTTTAATCCTGTTTCAAAAATAGATAATTTTGTATCAAACTGCGTAAAGGCAGGCAGAGATATATGAATAGGACCATGGGTTCCAATGTACGAGATCTCTAGCACTTATCAATGAGGCCCTATCAGTTAGTATTACCCGAATGTTTATGAATAAGCTAGTAAGAAAGTAACTTCCTTTTAAGGGTTGTGTGATTATGTGACGAATACCATTATTGTTATCCAAGTATGTGTTTCTCTTTTCCATCTTCCTCTCACCCTTCAGGTACGTGTTACCCTTTGGCACACTATATGAACTGTGACAATTTTTCTAGAAATTACTGAAAGTTTCTGAGAGCACTTATTTCTCAAGAGGAACCTAGTTCTATTAAGGAGGCCATGGAGCATGAGGGTTAGTGTGAACCCATGAATAAGGAAATTCAGGCATTAGAGGAGAATGACACATGGACCCTAGAACCTCTTTCTCCGGGGAAACATGCTCTCAATAGCAAATGGGTGTACAAAATTACACATTAATCTGATGGACAAGTTGAGTGTTTCAAGTGCCACTAGTTGTTTATGGGAATCATCAACAGGCTGGGATAGTGACTTTTGCTCCAATGGCCAAAATGACCACCATTCATGCTTTTCTTGTCATTACCACTTCCACAATTTGGGAGCTTTATCAAGTGGATTTTCATAATTCCTTCTTGCATGAAGATCTTTAGGAGGAAGTTTATATGAAGCCTCCTCCTGACTTTTCTCATTCGGACTCTAATTTAATTTGTCATCCGCGCATGTTGTAATACGGGTTTTAAACAAGCCCCCTGTTGTTGGTTTGCCAGGTTGGTCACAGCTTTCAAAATGCATGGCATGGTTTTCTCCAATCGTATTATGATTATTCTTTATTCACCTTCACTAAGGGTCCTACATAAATTAATGTTCTGGCTTATCTTGATGATCTAATAATTTTCGGGAATGATTCCAATGCCTTTTTTTGTTCAAAGCCTATCTAAGTGAATGTTTTAAGATGAAAGATCTTGGCTCTCTTATGTACTAGCCTTCATATGCACGCGATGCGTGCGTTATTCAAAACTTATTATTCTATTAGATACTCATCCACACTTTATTTATGATTAAACTTAAATGTGAAAAGTTTAATAGTTAGAGAATTTAGATATAGTACTTCGATAATGTAACAAACTGATAAGGCTGTGAGTGATTTTTAACATTAGTTTTTTGTGAATGAATATTGAGGAGAAAGAACAGAAATAATGAGTGGGTTTAACTGAATTAAAGAGTATCAAAGGTTTGTAAGTATTTCAGTCTTTTCATGTGCACGTCATGTATACCATCTCTTCTTATAAAAAATTTATATATTTTTTGTCCATTTAATTTTTTGATTGAAGTATTTGAAGAATATATCATGTTAACCTTGTTTAGAATGGCAAGTTGAAATGAGAAATGGTTTTTAAATGATTTTCCTTTGTAATTTTTTTCATTCCAATAATTAAATAATTAAGGGTAATTTAGTATTTAATTTTTAGAAGAGGACACCATCCCCTCCCCCTTCCTTTATATAATAGAGATTATTTGGGCATCGAGGTAGCTCGATGTGCTTATGGTCTAATTATATGTCAACTCAAATGTATTCTTGATGTTTCTAAGGCTGGTTTGTGAGAGGCCAAGCCATATGGGTTCCCTATGGAGCAAATCACCGCCTTGGTTATGATACATGCACTTTGTTTGATGCTCCGGAGAGGTATCGCCAACTCGTTTACTGTCTCATTCTCCTTGTTGTTACCCGTCCGAATATCGTGTATTCCGTGCATATTTTATCTCAGTTTCTTCAAGTTCTTCGGGTAGCTCATTGGGAGGCCGCAATCCGCGTTGTCAAGTACTTGAAAGGTACACTCAGTCATGGTATTTTACTTCGAGCCAATTGTGATCTTACTGTTTAATGTTGGTGTGACTCTGATTGGGACGCTTATCCTATTACTCGTCGTTCATTAATAGTTTGACAGTAGAGATGGCAATGGGTAGGATCTAGACAGGGTCCTCTAGGATCCAGATCCGTTTTAGGCAAGGATCCAGATCCTACCTAGATCTACTAGGTAATAAGAATGAGGATCAAGATCCAGATTCGTATGGATCCTACGGATCCGGGTCCTAAACGGATCCTTGCCTGTTGCCTTTAAACTGCTCTAATTTTCACAATAATATCAACCAAAATATACATTTAATTTTTGAAATATAACCATTGCAACTACTTACAACTATTCAATTATCAAACTGTAGATTAGTTATCAACTCAATTTTCGAATTCAATTGTCCAATATATTTTCACATGAAAATCACACATTAATTAGAACAATAGTCCGAAATTCAAGCGCAAATCCATTTTACATGTAATAACTAATATTACAATATTATGATAATATAATATTAAATAATAATATTATAAAAATGGGTAAATGTATCTGGATCTGGGTAATAAATTAGGACCCGATCCAAATCCGTTTTTTCAAGGAGGATCCAGATCCTACCCGGATCCATAGGGTCCAAAATTTGAGGACCCAGATCCATCAAAAATGGATCTGGATCCACAGATCCGGGTAGACTTCATTACCCAATGCCATCTCTAGTTAGGAGGTGTTCTTGGGTAACTCTCCTATTTCTTAAAAAACCAAAAAATAGCACATTGTTTCTCTCTCTTTGGCTGAGGTTGAGTATCGTTGTATGACATCCATTACTTATGAACTTAAGTGGCTCAAAGATTTGTTGCTGAGCTATCACTAAATTCTTTGATAGTCAATTTTCTCTTCACATTGCAAATAACCTTATTTTTATGAACGCGCGAAGCATATAGAGGTTGATTGTCATTTCGTGAGGGATGCCATCAATGATGACTTAATTGATCCTTCCTAAGTTCCTACTTCCACTCAGCTGACTGACATCTTCACCAAAGCCCTCGGTAAGTGATAGTTTGATACTCTTTTGTCCAAGATGCGCATTTTCTCTCCGCATGCTCCAACTTGAGGGGGGGTGTCGAGATACTAATGGAAATAACATTGATCATATATATTGATTGATTTAGTAGGCTATATTATTATGTAGTTTGGGTCAATATCTTCTCATAGGATAGTTTCATATTTCTTACCACTGGCAGTGGATTTATATGGTTTGCCATCAATAATATCTTACCACTGGTTTTCGGTGAAAAGATGGGTTGGTGCTGGTTGGTGATACCGGTGATGGATATATAGTGATTGGGTAGTGATGGGGCAGTGTTGGGTGGTGATGTACGGTGATAGGTGGTCGTTGGTAGTTGGAGGGAGGAATGCGAAGATGTGGGTGAGATGGTGGTGGAGGGAGGAGAGAGAATATGAGGGTGTGATGCCATGATGGTGGGTGGGGGAGGAGAGAGGATGATTACTTTTTTTTTTATTGAGGATGATTACTAATGAGGCGACATGGTCCCTAGGAATAAACAATCACTATGTATTGAGTAGCTAACATAGTTAATTAATACTTATTAGAGGTCATCATGGGCCGGAACGGATCGTGACAATAAAAATTTACCCATTATATGGGTCGGGCTAAGCCTAAATTCGGGCCAATTTTTTGTACCCAAAGCCCGCTATTTCGGTACTTTAGCGGGCTTTTCGGGCCAAAAACGGGTCGGTACAAAAATAGACTAAAAAATTCTTTTTGGCCTACCCAAAGCCAAAAAAAATTCAGGACGGGCCTGGCCGCGGGCCAAAAATATCTGCCCAAAAACGGGTCGGGCCTGGCCGCGGGCCGAAAATATCTGCCCAAAAACGGGTCGGGCTAGGCCAAAATGATCAGCTTTTATACTTATGTATTCAACAGGGTATGTAGATTTGTCTTGGTTATGAATTGTGGTCTGAGAGGTCGAGAAGTAATGAGTAGGATACTATCTAACATCAGGGTGTGGTCAAACTAAACATAGGCGAGTAGGGTCCATATTATTATTGGTATTATTCTTGATTATTCCTATGACTATTGGTGATTCTTGCATATGTGAACTTGATTATTATTTCTATTTATGTGGATCCTAATTGGGCTATGAGAGTTGTTAGTTACTCTCCACTGGTTGTGGATGTTTGTTGATATATTTTACAAGTTATCATGAGGAATATATTTTTACTATGGGTTGTCAGAGAAAGGATGACTAGGCTTGTTTCGCCTTTTATTTCACTTATCTTTTATTATTAATTTATTTATCATGGATTATGAGATTGGGTTGCCTGTTTCAGATATTTGTGGTTTGATATATACATTTTTGGATTTAAAGTTTAATTAATCTATTCATGAACTGTAATATTATCCTTCTCGGCGATATTTTCGTTGTCGTCATTTCCTTAGAATGTTGCTCAATTTTACTTAATTTATGTCTATAATTAGATGGGGTGTTATAGAGGGGGTTAGTTTCGAGGGTTGGGAGAGTGATGATGGGTAGTTTTCAGTGAGCAAGGTGGGGAGGAGGTAGAAAGATAATTTTCTTTCTTTTTCAACAATTTTTTAAACTTGTTTTAGAGGTTACAGGTTAATTTGACCTATTTTAGGAAATAAGGTATAAAGTTCGATATATTAAAAATTAATTCAAATTTTGTATTATTTTGGGGAAAATCGACCAAAATTTGTATTATTCTAGTTAAATTTTCCTATTATATGTAAAATGAATGAAAATATTATATATGAAAGTCTTATAGATAATATGAGCATAAACAAAAATGTGAAGTAGCAATTGTTTTCCCTTAAAAATATTCAAAAGAAGTAAAAATGTTCTTTTTTGATGTATCAAGCTAAGTGCTAACAAGTAACAACTCTACTTGTTCAAATATTTATTTTTTCCCACTAAAACTAGTGGGACATGAGGTTGCTAATCTTTAAGTGTAACATGCGCAACCTTTTTATTCCCACTACGTAGTCTGCAGCAAACTTTACATTTTCTCTCTTTTAAAATATTTCTCTAAAACCTTCTCTATAAACAATCCCTCATATAAAAGGGAAAATAAAGTTAAAGCTAAAGCCATACTTGTCTATATCCTCTGGTAGTCTGGTTCCTTGCTTTGCTAATTGCCTGTTGCTCTTTCACTTTCCACGTCCAGCACATCAAGGAGCCCAAAACAAAGTTACACTCCCTCTTTATACGATTCCCTCATATTATCGCCAAAAGTTGTATCATCCACATGAATTTGCCTTTGATTTGTAGGGCACTACTAACTTCAAATTCCCTTGCTTTTTTTATATACAAAAAGTGCCCTAGTTAGGATATTCAGGAAAATTCTATCTCTCTCATTTAGGGCTTATGATATCTTGGATTATGGACCACCAACTACAAAATCTAAAGGAATAATGAAAAAGGTGGAACCATAAATTTAATTTTCTTATTTGAGCTACTTAATAAAAATGTCATTAACCAATCTCTAATTATTTCTTATTATTGGTCTTCTAACCTTGTTTTTTTGTTTCTAAAAGAATCTACCACCATTATCAGTGTGACTACTAATTGAGGACGGAGGGTCTATATGAAAACCCAATTAAGAGCCAAAAGGGATGTTTGATTTTCCCACTGGATATTCATTTCCATGCAGAGTCTAGTCATCAAAGCAAAAGCATATAGTTTATGTGGGTCAATGTGCAGGGAAGAAAAGAGGAGAGGAATCTCTCTGTAGTTTTCCTTCTAAAAGTCTAAGTTTGCCCATCTTCTGATCACACCAATGCAATTGTTCTTGTGTTATTTCTGCCATCCTTAAAACTCTTGAGACCACTTTTAAGTCAATTAAACCCATCAAAATGTCGATTTCTTCCTCCCTTGTTAAATTCCTTTTTCTAAAACATATACTAGTCCGTTGCAATTCTCTCAGCTTCAACTTCTTCTGCATACATAGTTTGGAGAAAAGTTGTGTATCAATACAAGAGAACAAAGATAGGTAAACACTAGTAAATGGCAAATTTATTTTGTAAATTGGTAAGGGGATTTGCCTATCAAATTTGAAGCTTGCACATTTAATCTGACCGATGCAACTACACAGAAAGATAAGAAAAACCTGCCTTCAAAGTGTCTCTAGGCGAGTTTGATCTCACAACCAGAAGATTGTAAGATACAAAACTTTACCACTAAACTAGTACTACTTGGTAATAGCGTATTGTTTACTTTAAAGTACTAGACAACAAGAAAAGTTTGATATAATATAATAGAATTTTTCTAACCTATACACCTAGTGCAAAAATTAAGCCTTATCTATTCAATAAATTAATTAACTAAACATATAATATCCTTCCTCCAATTATGCTAAATATATATTAATGACAGTTTTAATTTTGATTAAAAGAAAAGAAAAAATATATTTTAATAAGAAAACTAATTATTTAACATAATTATAGGAAAGATATTCAATTTTAGTTAATCAATTTGTTTAATAAATAAGAATTAACATTTACACTAGGTGTATAGGTTAGAAAAACCCAATATAATATTAACTATAAACCAATAAATGCTCGCTTTATTCAAAAACATCTTAGATTGATCCGCATAAGTCATAACTATGTATATTAAGGATTAAATTAATAAGTTATATGCTAGTAAAGTTGTGCAAGCAAAATATGTTACTACTCTTTCCCGTTAATTCAAAGAGGACTAACAAAACAAAAGTAGTACAATCACGTGATAAAGCTACAAGTGGGGAAATAGCGTTGTAAATGCAGATATATAGGTAAAAATTAACTTAATAGTGCAACTACATGCATGATAAAACTTTCTCATGCAAATGTGAAGTGTTAATTGCTAAATATAACTGCTCTTTGGAAGCTTTACCTTTTTGTTGTGTTTCTTGACCACATTAATAACAGTAGGATCAATTGATCCTCTTGGACGTGCTTTAAATAATAGAGCAGTGATAACTTGACAATGACTCTCCCTATCTGCTTTCAGAAAGTTCATGAATGTTTGAATTGCATCTTCCAATATCTTGAGGAACATTTCCGACGCTATTCTTCCACTAACAACTTCTTTCTCTTCGCCTTCATAATCTGTTCAATACAACATTATCTTGGTGAAATCTGTTCGATAGAACATTTCCAATATTGTAATCGATATCTAATTTCTTGTTCAACTCTGATCAATATATTTAAATTAATAAAGTATGAGAGCCCCGTGTACTTTTCTTTTGGTTAATAACTTTTTCTATTTTTTGGTGTCCTCTATGTGTTGCCTTATATAATAGAGATAGATATATTTGAAAGATAACTTTTGTTTTAACAATTTATGTATAGTAATTAAAAGTGAACCGTGAAAAACCAAGTATTGTACTTGTTCAAAAATGCAGAAAGCAGTCCTTCAAGTCCTAAAATACCCTCTACTTCCTTTTTCTGTATAATTGACAACCTTAAAAATATTGTAGAGGTATACATACCATGATACTCAGGCACTTGAAGCAATTTAGGGGAAGCACTTCTCATTCGCGCGTAAATTTCAGGCCTCTTACCACGCTCATAAGGCTCACTTTCAACATACCTCTGAAGAAGTACTTGAAACTGCTGGAATTGCTGCGCTATATGTGCAGGACAGCCATTGTCGTCCAGCGCTTCCGTTTTCGAATCGCGCTTACGCTGAAAGCTTACATAGTTCCAGTTAAGCGCTTCCCAAGTTAAACAAATTTGAGCTACATATGCTAGCTCTAGTTCATTGTATGGATTATTCTTGTAGATTCCATCATCTGAACTCCTCTTCTTCTTGTTAGCCAGTTTATGCACTATTCTTTGGGATATTGATCTTGGCTCCACTTGAATTGATCTTAGTGATTCTGAAATTAAAGTCAGTTAGTACTTAGTACTCAGACCAAATCAGCCAATCAACAGGTAGTATTGCACCATATGAGCAACGATAAATACTGCTACGTGATGAGTGTAATATACTAAAATGGTCTTTACACACATCATGTCAAATTTAAGCTTACACTAAATAATTTTTAAAATAATCATTGCCATATTCATAGTATGTAAAACTAATCATCATCTTCTTTTACCCCACTTCTATTTTTAATTTGTAGTATTGGATAGTACCATGACCCGCGACTTTTTTTATTCAATATTTAAGGGCTTTGCTATACACCGCCCTAGAATTTCCTAGTAACGCCCTAAATACGGTATTTTTATACCGTATTTATATACTTGTATTTTTTCTCTCTCCTCCCCTTGACTGACTTTCTAATTTTTTCAGATTTTTTTTACCCTTCTTCCTCCACTTTCTCTCCCATGAGAGAATGAATGACTTTACTGGTCTTTTGACTTGATGAAATTGCATCTTTTGACTTGATGAAACATAAATGGCGTTGCTTGGCACTCCCCTCTCTAACCCCAAAACCCACCACTTTAACTGTCACAATCACCATTTTCATCAACTAAAACCCTTAAATCTAACCCCAAAACATAAATGGCGTTGATGAAATTTTTTTTAAAAAAAATTAAGGGGGCGTCCACCATGGACGCCCCACCACCGGTGGAGGCGCCCATGGCAGGCGCTCCACCACATGGTGAGGCGCCTGCCAAGGACGCCGCCACCGGTGGTGGGGCGTCCTTGGTGGACGCCTCCCCTTCTTTTTTTAAAAAAAAAAATTCAAAAAAATAAGGGGCGCCCACCAAGGACGCCCCACCACCGGTGGAGGCGTCCTTGGCAGGCGCCTCACCATGTGGTGGAGCGCCTGCCAAGGACGCCTCCACCGGTGGTGGGGCGTCCTTGGTGGGCGCCCCTTATTTTTTTTAAAAAAAAAAATCAGAAAAAACAGAGATGGATTTATCTTCTCGCCGCCCCGCAATACTTCTCGTCGGATATCTTCTCGCCGGAGATACTCGCCGGATATTTTCTTCTTGCCGGAGTATGAGATCTTTGCAATGTTTGTGTGTTGATGAGAGAGATGGAGTAAGAGAGTGGAGAGAGAGTGAGAAGTGAGGGAGGGTCAAGAGAGTGAAAGAGAGTGAGAAGGTGATGAGAGTGAAGGAGAGTGGGAGTATAAGAATATACAAATACATACAATTTTTTTTTATACAGGGCGTAAGTAGGAAAATTTAGGGCGGTGTTTAGCAAATGAGATATTTAAAGTACCTTATATAAAAGCAAATTAGAAATGCCTCTTATTCTTGTCAAAAAAAAAACAAAAAAAAAAAACTGGATACCTAAATTTCCATTGGTTTACTTTTATAAAAACTTATTAGAATAGGTGATCTAATTCTAGTATATAATTAGGTAAACTAAATATTTTCTTTTAACAAATCTCATTTCATCTCACTCTAACCCAATATTATTCGGCTATCTCTATACATTTCACAACAACTTATTACATAGTCATCTCTTCTCTTCTTCTCCTTCTGTTTTTCTTTGAATCTCGAACTATATCAGACAATATTAAAAAAAATAAGCCAAC
Organism: Beta vulgaris subsp. vulgaris; assembly: GCF_026745355.1. Lineage (NCBI taxonomy): Eukaryota > Viridiplantae > Streptophyta > Magnoliopsida > Caryophyllales > Amaranthaceae > Beta > Beta vulgaris. The sequence goes on along the minus strand of NC_079206.1, from coordinate 43,431,541 downwards.
AATCTTATCAGGCCAAATGGATTAAATTAGTCACTAAATGATTTAAAAATTGCAATTACTAAATGGATTAAATTAAATTACTCACTAAATAAATTAAATTGATCCTAAATATATTTAACTAGTCACTATATTAAGAAATGTGTTTTTTGATATTAAACTTGGACGATATCTAATTTAAATTTAAAATAGGTGGTCTCTTATCAGATCAATCGTTCTTGTATACCCATCAATACTAAGTCACTGACCATATGATTAACAAGTAATGACAATATATCATTCTACAAAGGGTAGAATGGTGATTAAACATGATATCTACGATAAGAATTCCTGTCACACATAAAGTGAGAAAAAAGATTGTGCTCATAACTATTTTTTTTAATGCATATGGAAGTACTAATCTATCCTCGAGATTAGGAAGCTAGTATTGCTAATATAGCAGGTATAAATCAAAATTTTCTTGTTTCATACTGCTTGAGAAAAAAGATGCAAAAAAGTACCTGTTTCATGGAGCTTTTGTGCACTAATTCTGTCAAGAAACATCATCTCCTCGTCATACTTTTGATAAACAGCATATGACTCCCATTTGGGGCAACTCCTCCTTGATGAAGAAGAAAACGGATCATCAGTACCCGAATCCCTTATCGAACTCCTCCATTCAGATGAACTTTTAGAAGTTGATCCAACAGTGTATGTGTCTTCAAATAACCCCTCTTCTTTTTCCAACTCTATAATCAATTTCTTAGCTTCCGATGTGGGTGGATCAAATATGAGAAATTTTTCATCCCTTGTAAAATTCGAATCTTCTTTTACGACTTCAAATTTCTTCTCATCATTTTGACCTCCTACAACACACACGTTAAGATAATAAAAACTTTATAAGTTGGTTTATAAGAATACCGTCTTACCTTACTATTTGAGATAAAAAGAAAGTCACTTAATAACGTAAATAAACATTAAGTGACCACTTTAAATTAAACAATGACACAGTCTCATTTGACACCAAGGATGTCTTGGCCTAGTGGTTAAGATTGAGGTGCTGTGAACGATAGGTCACAGGTTTGAATCCCCCCTCCCTTTCTTTGGCTCATATGGATAAAAAAAAAGTCTCATTTGACAAACTGTAATTTTTTCACTCACGTCTTAGGATGAAATATGAAAATTCATTTATATATGCCAACACAAAAATCATATCTTTATGTACCTTGATAATTACTTTCACCATTCATCTCTAAGCCATATGTCTTAGCTTCAATAATTCTTGGAGATGTCTCGGGCACCTCTTCGTACACTGACCCACACTCGTTAAAATTATCATTATTTCTGTACTTGTTGGTGTTGTCTTCATCTATTAACTCAGAGATTTCATCTACTACATTGGATCCCATAGTTGTTGTTATAAACTCTTCATTGATCACTTCATAATCAACATCGTCCTCACCAATATCATCATCATCAGTGTAATTGTGGTCGAATTCAGAGCCGCTATTTGGGGAGTTCTGAAACTGGAACATTTCATCATCAAAGGCTTCTTCAAGTGGGTCTTGAAATAAGCTTTCATAGGAGCTGTTATGAACAAGTGAGTGAGTACTAGATTGATTATCATCACCTAATAACTCTTTAGGAAGAAAAACTAAGGCCTCTCCATCATTTAGTATATCAGCAACAAGATGATCATCTCTGGCTTCCACATGTGAAGAATAATAAACGTACTCATCTTCTTCATCTTCCTCTTCCTCTTCCTCTTCATCCTCATCTTCGTCGTCGTCTTCATTTGATATTTCATCCTCATATTCGTCGTCGGTTCTGCTAAGATGAGTATAGGAATGAGCAAAACTATATAAAATCTAGCATGAAGAGATTTGAAAAATAGTTATATTAATAAGCTTAGTTGAGTATGAAGAGGGAATAATTATTTATGGTAGAATCATTGAAAAATTGAAGAACTATGATGGTTTTTACCTGAAAAAATAAGTGAAGAGCTTAGCAAAAAAGAGGGAGAAGAGGTAGAAAAAGAGGAAGAAGAACTTGATAGCACTTGTGACATAGTAGAATAGCTTAATAAGGGCTTCTTTTCTTGAACATGGCATTCTCTTTATTTTCCTCCTTCCTTTGCACTTACTAATGAGCCTCCTAGCTTTATTATCTTTCTCTTCTCTTTAAAATACAACCTAAATAAATTAACAATAGCAAGCTACTTTGCTTGGGTGCTTTCAACACGTTTCGTTTCTTAGTCAAAAACAACTTCATTTATTTTTTTTAGTTTTTTCTTACTTCATCGGGTGGTATTACTTTTTTTTTTCTTTTTGTTAATTAAAGGAACGTGTTTGAATATTACCACTTATGTGTACACTAAATTTTTTTATCTAATTTATTTTGCATTAAGAATAAGTTGGTAGTCCTTTAAACTTACGGAAACAATTACTCAAAAAGTACAAATAAAATAAATAATTTAATTATGAACTGTTTTCTTAGATAACCTTAGAATAAGAAATTTTCTCAAAGTAGGTCCATTTTTTGTCATATTTACCTTATGGTTTCAATGCTTGGCTCTCAATTTTCTCTTCGCACTTTTGGATGCCACGTATTTTTACATATCATATATGCTTCTCATTGTTCCCATAGTTAGCAATGTTGCGGCATAAAAATGGATCATAGGAGCGTGGCAGAGAGGGAGGAACAGAGAAAGGGATTTTTTTTGTTTGCTTCGACGTACACTTTGAAATGAGGGAAGAAGGATGGGTGGTTGGTCTAGTGCATAAATGTAGCTTGTAAACCTCTAAAACAATTAGTAGTGAAATTAAGTGAACCACTTATTGAATTAGCTTATGTTACTCTTCCATAAAATACTAATTCACTAAGCGTAGTAGTTTTTCGTTGTGAGATTAATTAGTAGCTGTTAGTAGTTGGTGTGAAAATAATGATACGACTTATCCTAATACGGATGTCTAGGACTCGTACGTATATATGATAATGGCGTACAATTGCACAATTACAAGTATACCCTTAGTATCCTCTATTACACCCCCTCAATTTGTCAAAAGGTAGCCACGTACAAATTAGACCTTATTAAAAACTCAAAATGTTGTCGGACAAACCTTTTGTACTCCGCAAGTTGTAACTCAATGGGACCATAACGTACAACTAAATTACCATGGGGAACATGCTCCTGAACAAAATGATGATCAATCTTGATGTGTTTGTTGCGATCATGTTGAACCGATTCACAACAAGGTAAGACGCAGAAACATTATCACTAAGTAACTTCACAGGGGCGCAGATGATAAACCCCTAACTTCGCTAACAAGGAGCAAATCGAGAGTGTGTCTAATACCATGTATGCATCAACATCATGATACTCTACTTCTATCGAAGATTTGAAGACAGTGGGTTGCTTTTTTCGAGCTCCATAAATTAAGATTACCCTCGAGAAAAATCGTGTAACCGGTGGTGGAGCGCCAACTATCAGGGTCACCTGCCCAATCTACATCTGAGTAGCCAATCCTGATGGAGATGTTTTAGAGGGGCGAAACCAGAGACAATAGAAAGAAGTATCGTGCAAGTATTGTATATATACGCTTAACAACCAAAAAGTGAGAGGTGTGGGTGCACGCGTAAATTGGAAAACTAAATGCATAGCATAATTAATATCAAGTCTTATCATAGTCAAATATTATAAGGCCCCAGCCATATTATGATACTGAGCGATATCGAATAACAAAGAGAGTGGTGCGAAGTACAGATAGCCAAACAGGTTTGAAAGTCTGAAGATGGAATTTGAGCAGAAGATCGTGGACAAACTTTTTTCTGACACAAAGATAAACCTTTGGAAGTACAAATCGCCTGCACTATGAGAAATCAATGAAGATCATCCATATCTTTCATGGCAAACTCGACGGACAGCATGGAGATAAATTTGGTGATCAAGGGCACATTATGATATTTTACCATCCACATCACTTACGCTTTAGCAAATCAATCCATGGACCAAGTATTCTTCACATGTATGAAAGCCGCGGATTTAGTTAAACGATCTACTATTACCCAAGTCGTATCATTTCCAGCCTTAGTCCTTGGTAAGGCAAACAAGAAATCCATTAATATAAATCCCATTTCCAACTTGGAATATTCCAAGGTTGGACCTTCCTTTACGACATTTTGTGCTCAATCTTGACATTTTGGCATATGCGACACTTAGCTACGAACTCTGCTACCTCCCACTTCATGTTTGGCCACCAAAACGACTACTTCATGTCCTTATACAACTTATCACCTCCCGGGTGTACCGAATAAGGTGAGCAATGAGATTTTCCATTAATTTTCACTTCAAATATTCTCTATTACTCGGTACACAGCACCTCCCCTTGAACCGGATACTTCCATCATCAGCTATCTGGAAATCCAACACCTGACCCTCATTGATCTTCTCTCGAATCTTTTCTAACTTTTCATCCTCTGATTGACCCTCCCTCATCCCCCTCTTCTATTACTTCCAATGTCAAATTCTGAAACTCTACACATAACTGACTCGGCAGAGCCATTATATTAACTAAATGACTCGATTTTTGGCTCAATGCATCAACAACGACATTAGCTTTCCCGTCATGCTAATGGATCTCCAAATCATAATTCTTGATAAACTCTAACCACCTCCTCTACCTCATGTTTAACTACTTTTGAGTGAAAATATATATGCTTCAAGCTCTTATGACCCGTGTACAACTTCTACGTTCCCTCATACAAGTAGTATCGTCATATCTTCAAAGGAAACACCATTGCAACCAATTCAAGATAATGGGTTGGATAATTCACCTCATATAGTTTAAACTGCATAGAAACATAAGCAATGATCTTCCTGTTCTACATTAATACACACCCTAACCCAAGTTTTGAAGCATCCATATAAACCTCATATTATTGACTCTCATCAGGTAAAGCTAAAACAGGTGTTGTATTTAATCTTTTCTTCAACGCCGTAAAAGCTTCCTCACACTCTAGCGTCCAGACAAACTTACATTCCTTTTTCATAAGGCTAGTCATTGGTATCGAAATCTTCGAGAAATCCTTCATAAATCTTCAATAATAACCAGCTAACCCAAGAAAACTCCTTATATGAGACACCTTCTTTGGTGTTGGCCATTCACGCACTACTTGAATCTTAGCAGGATCTACCGAAACTCCTTCTTTGGAGATAACATTTTCTAAAAAGGCAACATCATCTAATTAAAACTGACACTTAGAGAATTTGGCGTACAACTTATGATCTCTCAATGTGGGTAAAAATTCGCTCAAATACAACTCATGACTGCTCCTATCCTTCGAATATATCAAGATATCATCTATAAACACAACCACATATTTGTCTAAGTATGGCCTGGAAATCCTATGCATTAAATCCATGAACGTTACAGGTTGGTCAGACCAAACAGCATCACTGTGAACTTATAATGACCATAACGCGTCCTAAATGCAGTCTTAGGAATATCATCCTCAACAATCCTCAATTGGTGATAATCTGTCAAAACTATCTTCTAGAAAATCCCTGCTCCTTTCAACTGATCAAATAAATCATCTATTTTCAAAAGCGGATACTTATTCTTGATTATTACATTGTTCAACTCTCTAGTCGATGCACAACCTCAAACTACCATCTTTCTTTTTCATGAAGAGTACAGGTGCACCCCAAGGAGACAAACTAGGTCTTATATACCCTCTTTTTAACAATTCCTCCAACTGTAGTTTTAACTCTTTCATATTTGCTGGAGCCATTTTATACGGACCTTTGAAATAGGTCTGGTTCCTGGCATCAAATCATCAATGGTGAACTCAAGATCTCTTACAGGTGGCATAACTTGTATCTCTTCTAGAAACACATTAGGAAATTCATATACAATTGGAATTTTCCTATTCTCATCTTCCTTTTAAATCCTTTAAACTCCACATAAGAATAACGGACACCCCTTCTTCACATAAGATTGAATTCTCACTGCAAATACTATCTTCATTCCTTTCTCCTTCCCATGCTTCCTATATAGGTCACCTTTTCCTTTTTAGGGCCTAGTGAGGACACTTTCTAGGTCTCATAATCAATTTGAGCCTTGAATCTTCCTAACCAATCCACCCCAAAACTACAATGAGGTCCGTCAAGTCAAACTCAACTAAATCTGTAACAGCCAGCACTTCCGAGTTGTTAGCTAATCACACTTAAGATACACAAATTTCAATTATCTTTAATTAACCTCTATTACACAATTACACACAGTGTAACATAATTCAAAACACGATTCTAGGTCTTTTGAGGTATATAATATAGTAACCCAAATTAGTATATACAACTTCAAGAACTGAACTAATAAAATCTCCAAATAGATACACTTATACATCACAAGAATATTTCTCTAAACTTACAATCTCCACCTTGTGTTAAACTGGGTATCTATCATATTATAGCTTACGATCATTAGTTACCTCTGAAGTGCACTTACCTGCAAAATTACTAACAAAGAAATCTGCCCCCACAAGGACAAGTTTCGAGAACAAAATATGCAAAATCGAGTACACATTGTCCAACCATAAAATTATTTCGTTGGCTTAAAACCTAATTTTAAGGTTAAGCTTATTTTGGCGAGACATTTGAAATCAAGATACAAAAATGTGATCATAATGAAAGAATTTTATAATAAATACTTGAACACAATTTATAATAATGTCATTTGTTTAAAATAATAATATAAATATCTCACAAAACAGGTAATATATATTTCCAATTGGAGGAATCATAAAATTACAACAGAATCTAATACAATCTCCCATAATCAATTCCAACTCTGTCATACTCTAAGATATAGTAATATCTCATGCTTATGTGCTTTATTTATAATAATTCTTTCATTTAAATATATGTAGCATAACCAACTCCTTTCATATATTCCTAATGAGTTTCTTAGTAAATCATTCCCATATTCAACACATGATCTCCATGGACTTGGGAGAGTAAAACATTATTTCAAGAACAAAATAACTTTCTACGAAAATATTTGCATATTCAAATACATATTCTATTTTCTTCCAGAAATCATATTAGACAAGGGAAGAGAACACGAGTAAAGCTGTCATCCAGGCGAAATCTCTAAGCTTTTACACGAGATGTCTCCCTTTTCCATTACGTACAGCTTGCAAGATTTTTCAAGACAATGTCCCCAGAATACAGATATACAGAATACAAATTGTTGTTCATCACTGTTTTAGCAGTTTTCCCCTCACAGAAACAAAATCAAAATACATAATTCACAATTCACTATTTTTCTAAAATTCAAATTCATAATTCTCGAGTTAGATAAATTAAAATCTCGTACATATTCGCTTTGGGGCATTTCATATACAAACTCAAATTGTTTGATAACATAGTATACCTAGTGTCCAATAACTTGTATTTCTCAATCCTTTGCAAATTTCATTTGTTAAACCCAATCAAATACGGACTTTAAGGAAATATAGTCCAAGCTAATTATAATTGAAGCTAAAAGCATAGCATACAAATCAAAAAGTCAAAACATTATTCAATGTCAAATAAGTTCATATCTCAATTACAAAAGTTATTTACTTAGAAATGACTTTTCATCTACTCTCATTTAACAGTCTATACAACTAAGCAATCTCAATGTTCATACTTATGCGTAATGATACTAATTATAATATTTTTGTCTATCCCAAGTAGTACCTCTATTATTCTTTTCGGAACACTCGTCCTATAGTCAAAATGTGATAATAATAAATTGTTCATCGCTCATAACCATAGATCTCAAAGTTGTATCACATAGACTTAAATCTCATGATATGAAATGTTTTCATATATATATATATCAGTGTGTATATGTGTGTATATGTATATATGTATATATATTATACACACACACACACACACACACACACACATATATATATATATATATACATATATATATATATATATATACATATATATACATATATATATATATATACATATATATATATATATATATACATATATATATATATATATATATATACATATATACATATATACATATATACATATATACATATATACATATATACATATATATACATATATACATATATATACATATATACATATATATACATATATATATATATATATATATATATATATATATATATACATACATACATACATACATACATACATATATTCACTGAAAACTAACATTAATTTGAAAACTAAAAACCGACCTTTTTGCTCATTTTGCAAACTTTTGATCATTTTTTGTTTTTCTGCTCATTTTAGCAAACTTTCGCTCATTTTACGAAGTTTTTGCTCATTTTATGTTGAAGTTTTCAGTTTTCAGCATAAAGAGTGGTTTTCACGTGATCCTATTCCTTTATAATAATTATATATATATATATATATATATATATATATATATATATATATATATATATATATATATATATATATATATATATATATAGACACACACACGCATACACACACACACTACCAAGTAGTACTTGCATTTGACCCTACGTGTTGTATAATATGAGCACTATAAGAGGGGGGGTGAATTATAGTGAGAGAATAAGCTATACTTTTTGCGGAATTAAAAGTAAACTTGGGAACAAACAATGGGAACACGAGAGATTTAGCGAGGAAAAACATCCTAGGCCTAGTAGGAACAAACAACCTCGACCACAAGGGATTTTAAAACTTTCCACTATAATAGGCCAAAACAACTCTGATTACAACCTATTACTTTTCTCTCGATTCTCAACTTAAGTCACTCAACTCAATTTCCCAACGACAGTTCCCACAACTGAAGTTCCTCTCAAACTTCACTCGAAGTTCCTTACTCTTTCTCTTTCTCTTGCTTCACTCAAAGCTTCTCACACTTACAAGAGTTCACTCAAACCCTCTTCTCAAAAATACACTTTGTAAAACAATGGAAGAATAATAAACTCGATTAATGTAAGTATGAATTCTCTTAAGGAAAAGGCACTGACTCTTTTAGATAATTAAGACAAATTAGCTAAGTCAGACACACTTTGTTGAAATGAATTAGGCACCTATTTATAGACAATTAAGACAAGACATGTTCTCCACTAATTAAACCATTATCACATGATCTCCATGATTTTAATTAATTAATAAATTAAATTAAATATTCCATGTCAAGTAAAACATCCCACTAATCCACTACTTCACTCCATAAGGGAAGCAGTAACATATTACGTGGTTTTACAAAACTTGAAGAATAATTAAACTCATTTAATTTAATTAAATACTTGGAGGATAATTAACTAAGCCACTAAATCCACTAACTACAAAAACGTGTAGCGATATCTTTTAGGCGTGGAATCCAGTTTTTAGGAAATAAAATAATTTATTTACTTTAGCTAGTTTTAGGAAAAAATATATTTTTTAAAAATATCTTTAATAAAATCGAAAAAAAAATTTATATTTTAAAAACAGAAACATTTTAAAAACCGGAAAGATATTATTTTTGAAAACAAAATCTTTTAAATAAAATATAAAAGATAGAATATAAAAAGATAAGATTTGAAAATCGGTTAAATTAAAATCAGAAAATCTTTTTAAAATCTTTTTCCTAACAAACTTAAACTAAATTCCTAAAATAGTGGATCTTAGTTAAAACAACCCTAAAAACTCTAAAAAATATATTGGGCGCATATTTGAGTTAGGCGCACAACGTTAGAGACTCTTAGGTGTTCCTAAATCAGTTTTAAGTCTTGTGCCCTAACATTGGTCCTATAGTGCCAGGTATGTTCCTATCATGGGAACATAACCAAGTTCCTTTGAGAATTCACCACGAACTTAATTAAGCTTTTACTCCACCTTAACATGAAGATAATAAATACGCCCTAATGTATTCTAATCTTCATTCCATGCTTGATTCTTCACCACTCGAACATCTTTACTTTAATCTTGATTAATTCTCCGTTTTAATCTTCAATCAAGTATTCTCTTAGCTCGAGCATGAATTACCTTGCAACAACATAAATAAAATATACTATGTCTTTTGTGGTTAGGTCATCTTCAAAACTCAAGGGTCAATAATTTCCCCCTTTTTGAAGATGACAACAAAAGACATATAATAAAATGTAATACACATAAGTCATATAAAACTATTTTAACATGAGAACATAATCTATGACAAAAAAAAATTTACTCTGATTGCCTTTCTCTTCCCCCCTTTGGCATTTTCAAAAACATTAGTCCACGCACGATTCCAAAATGATGAATTTTATCTACTAAACACATTACACCACCAAACTTGTGAGAAACAATTTGGTTAATATAAGCAAATTAAGCATTCAACTCTCGAAACCGCAATCCAAGAATATTAGCCATTCAATAGACGCACACATGCCAAAAAGATTAAACTAGAATTATCAAATTAACAAGTTCCATTGTAGCATGATTAAAAGAGAAAGATAGAAAAGACAAATCACTAGTAGAATAAAGGCTATTTGCTGCGGTTAAAAAGTGCCCTATTGCTGCGGTTTTGGGCACGCAGCAATTAAGGGCGCAACAATAGGTATTAATAATATTGCTGCGGTTTTAAACGCAGTAATATCTACCAATATTGCTGCGGTTTTTAGTCCAAACCGCAGCAATATTATAATTTTTTATCAATTTAACACGTAATATTTCTGCGGTTTCTGGCCCAAAACCGCAGCAATATTATTAATTAACAATAATAAAAGTAATATTGCTGCAGTTCTGGGCCTAAAACCGCAGCAATATGTACCACATTTCAAAAAAAAAAAAAAAATTCGATATTTTTTTCTTATCACTACTACAAAAAAGGGCAAAGATAACTGTTAAATAAGGCTTTACATAACAGTTTTGAGGTGTTATCCAAGTCAATGTAATGTAAAGTAAACATAACACCTGACGAAAGTGTTATGTTTGCCAGAGAAAACATAACAGTCATTTATAATACACGTTATACCGCTAGATAACACATTTTGTAAATAAGTGTTATGTTTGTTATTTATATGACAAATTGAAAAATGGAAAATTTAACACTTATCTTAAATAACTGTTATGTTTTCCTATAATATATATAACATATATTACATATAACTGTTATCTATGATATTTTATTAGAAAAATAATCAAATTATCATTTTACGCATATATTGGCAGATGGAACACAACAATGTAAATAACCAAACATTCAAAAACAACCATTTGAATCCATTATTCTGTCAACTAGGGAAAACTCAAGGGATAAAAGAATAGAAATTTAGAAAATTAAATATAAAAAAGCTTCATTCAAGAATCTGACAATAGAATAATTTATTGTTGACTAACTAACAAAAAATTTAGTTCCCGCCCCAAATGTCACGACTAAAGATATTACAAATAACCGGAGTTAGGATGATGTTGAACATGAAATAACCAAAGAGCGACATATTACACTATCCTCATAAAAAGCAACATATACTAAATATCAGAATCTGATGTCCTTCTCCTCTTTAGGAGATACATATTGCCTGCTAAGCTTTGACTTTATCCAGGGATAATCCAAGGATGCACTCTGTGGCGGCTGAGGAGTTGGAGGTTTTGACTGCCTAAGCTTGTTTTCTCTGTCAATAAACCTGTTCATAACATACATGGAACCAATGTCATATACACACTCATACAATGAGAGGAATGAAAAATCGTAGTAACTTAAACAGCAGTAAAAAGCATCATATAGCTACCCTACAGCCCATATCAGGCAGTACATATGTCGGTAAGACCATAAGATCACATGAGAAACACTGCAGAAGTTAGAGCAAAGAACTGTCGGATCTCACGACACACAGTAGACTGATTTCAAAATCAACTTAGTATTAAATCAAACAATTTGCAAAACCCTACAAAGCCAAAGGATGATGTAAAACGAATTACCAGTTATAAAGAACCAACTTACTGAACAACAGTTTGAAAGCACTGGAGTATTTTTCAAAAAAAGTCAAAAGGGAAAAGGTACAAGCTAAGTCTTACTCGATATAGGCCATTGGGCAGTATCACCAACTCGAATACGTGTCCTCAGCAATCTTGTGTAACTACCAGCTCGGCCTCTGCAAGATAATTCAAATATTACCCAGCAATACAATAACAAACAAGTCTCTTTAGGTTCTATCCAGCAGCTACTAAACCAGAAATTTACGCAGGCCAGATTTGAGATTCACTTGTATCGATATGCCAACTCGGCAAAAAGTTTGTGGATAACAGCATCACCCCTCACAAAAGCAGCAGCACGTCTAGCGGCACAAAGTGAGCCCTGAGGCAGGATATCAAGATAATCTAGTCATTGAATATCAAGTAGATAAATCTGAATCAGTTCTAAATTATACAGAACATAAGTAGCAAATGGTGGACATAGATCCATATAGATAGGTATATTTAACACGGCATAAAGTTCAGGAAATGACATAATATTAACCATAGAACTAAGGGCACTTGGGTCTGCCATTTGGGGCCTCCCAGTCTCTGTAACAAGGGCATTCATTCAAGTTCCTGGAAGTGCCAAAAGGAACACAGGTGCACTTCCCATAGCACATCATGCAGTACTTCATGCAACTTGAATTTACCCCCTTTAGTGCGCATCTTACACCACATTTGCTGGTGCAGAATCCTGCACAATATAGCAAAGAGAGAATTGTGAGATAGATCAAAAGGAGGGCTGTGGGAATATCCTGTATGTTGATTGCCTGCAATGCCGCATCCATCCGTTTTAATTACTTGCTATATTGTTGTGGACACAAGTATTTAGGAGAGGCAAAAAGTATATGGGGCTGCAAAAGTTAATTTCTAGTTTGTTTGAACTACTACTAATAAACTCGAAAAGGATTTATTGGTGATTGAGCATGGCTCGAGCTCGAACAAGTTTATTGACTTTCCCTACCGTTTGAGTTTGGTTCGTGAAGCATTTAATCTTTTTTCAACTCAATTTGCAAGCTTGCTCTCGTTTGTGTTTCAAGTTTAAACAAGCTTGATTTAATAAATGAGCAATCGACTTTATTATATGGAAGTGAAGAAAGTTACAAAAAATGGATTGTTTGTGAATATTAACAAATCTAACATGAGATGTTCGATTCTCTGGCTCATTTTAGTCATCTAGTAAATGAGCTTAAGATTCTTGTTCGAGCTTTTATTACTTAGCAAATGGGATTTGATCAAGTTTTTACTAAGTACTCCCTCCGGTCTTTATTAGTTTACTAAAATTAAAAACAAAAAAATGAGAAAATGGGATTTGATCCTACTAATGTTTTCTTAGGAAATGTAATAAAATGAGGAGGTAGACGAGGAGCCCACTGCTTCTATTACTTAGGATCAAGTTTTTACCAAGTACACCCTCCGGTCTTTATTAGTTTACCAAAATTAGAAACAAAAGAAATGAGAAAACTGATAAGGGAAATCCAAAAAAAAGAAAACGGGAAAACTAATAATAGATTTATCTAGACATTTTTAAGGTATGAATTTTTTATAAGTTTACCAGTTAGATATTTGTAATTAAAAAACAACTTAGGTCTATCGAAATAAAAAAGGTAAATACGTTTAGGGATAGTTGTGAATGGAATTGTTGTATGAGACTAATAAGAGAATACATGTTCTAGTTTTAATTCATATATGAGCTAATTCAAGCTTTCTTTTTCTCTGCTTTAATTCCATCAAATACAATCATGATCACAGAGAAATTTTAAGCAATTCTAACAGAAAATAAAATCATAGCAGCAAGTTTACCTGTGGTGGATTCAACGGTATCCGGAGACTGAGATGGCGAAAGTGACAGAGTATTATTGATATCAATCAAGGCAGAGCATAGAATTAGGGAAGTCAAAAGCACTACAATTGAAATCTTTAGAGTATATAAAAAAGCATATATATAATTTTTGTAGATTTCATTCCAAATTTATCAAAAGAAACTCCCAGCTCCCAAAAGTATGTGAAAGAGATAGAAACAAACAACCTTTAGAGTATATAAAAAAAAACACTTAACTAAGATCAAATCTGCTCTCACAAAAAAAAACACAAATATATTATATTACATAAAAAAAATTGACTAACAGATCTACTGCATCTAAAATTACAAAACGAAAAAAAAATTGATGGCAGATCTACTGCATCTAAAAATTGAATAACAAAAAAACAAAAAAACAAAAAAACGAAAAAAAACTGCTGAAACTAAAATTACATTAAAAAAAACAAAGGCAGAGGAAGGAGAACCTAAATTACAAATCGATCACTAAAAACGGAAAAAAAAAAGCACGATTTAGGTCGAAAGCCACAAAGCCATGTTCGATCAAAGTCTGGATCCTCTGCTAACTCTGGTTCGTTCGACCGTACTGAGCCCACCAACTTCCTGGCAAGATGCCTACGGTTCTGACGAAGAAGACCGGCGAAGGACGAAGAAGCTAAGGCGAGCATCGAAGGCCACGAACGACGAAGAAGACGAGCCACGAAGGCCAGCGAGCGTCGAACGCCGGCGAAGGACGAAGAAGACGAGCGTCGAAGGCCACGAACGACGAAGAAGGCGAGCCACGAAGGACGGTTTATGAGAGAAGGACCGCCGAAGAGGAGAGAGCGAGGATAGTGAGGAGAGAGAAACCGCAGAGCGAGAATACTGAGGAGAGAAGGAGAGAAGGAGGATGGTTTATGAGAGATAGAAGGGGAACAAACCCTAATTTCTTTTTATACTTAAAACAACTTATATTGCTGCGGTTTTCTTGAAAAACTGCAGCAATAATATTTGCTTAACTAGTCAAAAAAATTTAAAAAAATTTCCGTTGAAACCATATTGCTGCGGTTTTCGGACAAAACCGCAGCAATATGGTTATTTTCTATCTTTCTTTTCTTTTTGCGTGTTATATTGCTGCGTATAGGTAAAATCGCAGCAATATCATCGCAACAAATAGCATTTATTCTACTAGTGAATATTAAAAAGTTCATGTTCCCACACTAAACTAGGAGAGATTTATGGTTTAGGAGAGGGAGGTTGCTTGATTTATTCCACCATATCATTAAGCTTAGCCATCACCTCCTTATGATTTTCGGCCAAGGTATGATCACTCTTGAGCACACCATCTTCCAACTTCAATAACCGAGAGTTCATCACTTTGATGGATGAGGAAAGTTCACTAAGTCGGTCCATGATCACTTGTTGTCCTTCCAAAGCTTTGTCAACTTTGTGCATTACCCCTTTTCACTAACCCATTCAAATCCTTAGGCTTCCGTAGCAAACTCCATCATGCTTCCGAATGACCCATAACCAAAGGAACAAATAGTCCAACTCCTAGCATGAGCTAGAGTTATGTAGAACCAATGGTAGGATTTTGAGAAGACGAGGGAGCATTTGAGAAGGATTGGGTGCGGCTGTTTGTTCCTTAGGTTTGGGAACAGCAGGTTGTTCCTCTGGAATGGGAACAACATCTGTTTCCTTATCTTTAGGAACAGAACAGGAGGGTTTTGAGGTAGAGGGAGGGATAGGATCATTTTGTGGTGCTGATAGAGGTGAACAGATTTTTGTGGAGATGGAGGAAAAGGAGGATTGGTTTCCATGGAACAGGAGTGTTCCCTAGAAGGAGGAGGTTAGATTCATAATCTTCCCTATCAATCACCCTAACTTCATCTTCCTCAAAACTTTCATCTGTCAAGCAAAGGAAAATTAAGCACTTTCATGTTTTTGAACTCTTTGACTAGTTCTAGTGCTTTTTAACCGGTTTCACCACCTCTCAACCACCTTCTTCCCTTTCTTCTTAGCTTCTTCTTTTTTTCTTTTTCTTTTTTTCTTTTCTTTTTCTTTTTCATTTTCTTTTTCTTCTTTCATTTCTTTTCTTCTTCTTCCACATCACATATACTCATCATCCTCATCATCATCAAGTTAGCCCTTCCCTTGATACTTCTCCATTCACAACACAAACATTCAATTATTCAAGGCACGCACATTCAACATATTTCCCGTAGATACACCAATGGATTGAGTTCCCGAAATTTTCACATTGAATTAAGAAGATTTCGGTTACTAAGCCCATACAACAACAAAACCATTTTCAATACAATGACTCATGTGTTGAATCATTAAAGAGGGAAAGTTTATGTGTTTATGAGAGGCTAAACAATGAATATAAATAATCCAACATGCTAACTTGAGCACGTTTAGAAAGACGAGGCAATAAGCTTTCTTTAGGATGTGAAATAAATTTTGTGTAGGGAGAAAGAAGATTGTGATCAAGAAATGTTTTTCCCTTTTGACCACCATATTAACAATCAATTGATCAAAAGAGATATCCGAAAATGGATGGAACCACGTTGTTTCTTGAAATAAACATCAGTTCCTCTCAGGGAACACCAAGAATTTACCCAAATTTTAGCATTAAAATCAATTTGAGTTCCTTTACCAAAGTGGAACAATTTCCTTCTTCATCCATGGAAAAGTTTTCACAAAATTCATCATATTTAGGAATAAACTATTTCCATAACAATTTCACAAAAAGATCTCCAACCTTGAAACTTGATCATATTGAGCAATTGACGAAAATTTACTCTTTTACACCAAGAAACATCAATAAAAAGTCCATGAACATACCTAGATGCCGTGGATTTTTTCGAGCAATCTTGTTGTCCTCTCTCGGGAACATCGATTCCCCCTCACTTGTTGCATTGATCTTCCAACCTCCATTTCAACGTTCTCTCATTGTTTCTTCCTTTTCTTAGAATTCTTGTGATGAATTTGGAGAAATATCCATGGGGTAGGTGATTCAATTTATGAGGAGAGGAGAGGGTTTTTCGGTTTGTGGGAGGAGAGAGAGTGAGAATGTTTTTGGATTCATGTTTTGTGGAGGTTTTTGGTTTTATGAGAAGAAAAAAAGAGTTAATTTGTTTTGGAAGTAGAATAAAAGAAATAATAAAAACCGTGTATGTACACGTTTTTGAAAAAAATCTTCTTAATAAAATATCTTCAACTAACTTGAGAGATATAAAGGAAAAATCAGATTTTTAGGAGAAAAAATCTGAATAGAATATTTTTGGATTTTTGAATTTTCAAAGAAAAAAAAATCAAACTTAATACGCTGGGAACAGCGTTTGGGAACAATGAATGGAAACAAGAAATTTTGCTACTTTGGAACACCATTAATTCTTTTAATCCTTTGTCATCACTTAAGGCATAGAATTGTCTTATGAACAATAAGGGGAATATTATTGGACATTGGTGAGCAGTTTTCAGACATTTTTACTTATATACATGAAATAATCATATAAGGTTTGTGATGTATTTAAGCAAATAAAAACATCAAATAATGCACATCCAAACATAATGCCAAAGAATTAACACAAAGGGGAATATTGTAGCAATCATTTCAACTTGATTAAGCCAAGTTCAAGTCTCAATTTCTCAAACCTATCTCTATTTAAGGGTTTTGTCAAAATGTCTGCAATTTGACGTTCAGTCTCACAGAATTCCATTTTAATAAGACCCTTTTCAACATTATCTTTCAGAAAGTGATGCCTAATATGGATGTGTTTGACTCTTGAATGATGCACGGGATCTTTAGAAATACTAATAGCACTAGTATTATCACAATAGATGGGAACACATTCAAAGTAAATTCCATAGTCACGTAGTTGTTGTTTTATCCATAGCATTTGGGAACAACATGCTGCTGCTACAACATATTCAGCCTCAGCTGTAGATAAAGCAACTGTGTTTTGCTTCTTGGTGCTCCAAGAAACTAAACTATGACTAAGGAACTGAACCATACCTGATGTACTCTTCCTATTGACCAGATCTCCTGCATAGTCAGCATCCGCAAATCCTTTAATTCAAAGGTATCACTTCTCGAATAGAATAGGCTTAAATCATCTGTTCCCTTGAGGTATCTTAGGATTCTCTTCACAGTGTGATTAGATGAGATTCCTTTGGATTGGCTTGAAACCTTGCACATAACCCTACACTGAAAGCAATATCAGGACGACTTGCAGTTAGATATAGTAATGAGCCAATCATACCTCGATACTTGGTTTGATCCACACTTTTCCTATAGAATCTTCATCCAATCTGGTTGAAGTTCCCATAGGTGTATGATTACTTTGGATGCTTCCAAACCATACTTTTTCAATAGTTCCTTTATGTACTTTTGTTGATGGATGTAGATTCCTTCTTCTGTTTGCTTGATTTGCAACCCCAAGAAGAAGTTGAGCTCCCCATCATACTCATTTCAAATTCTTTACTCATGAGATTAGCAAAGTCCTTGCACAAAGATTCATTAGTGGCACCAAATATAATATCATCAACATATATTTGAACAACTAATAAATGTTTTCCTTTTGATTTTAAAAACAAGGTTCGATCCAATTTTCCTCTTTTAAACTCATTTTCAAGAAGGAACTTAGAAAGTCTTTCATACCATGCTCTTGGAGCTTGCTTTAACCCATAAAGAGCTTTGTCAAGCTTAAAGACATGATTAGGAAATTCTTTACTTTCAAAACCTGGAGGTTGTTCTACAAATACCTCCTCATTAAGATAACCATTTAGAAAAGCACATTTTACATCCATTTGATACAATTTAAAACCCATGAAGCAGCAAAGCTATGAAAATTCTAATTGCTTCCAATCTTGCAACTGGAGCAAAAGTTTCTTCATAATAATGCCTTCCTGTTGATTGTATCCTTTCACAACTAACCTGGCCTTGTTTCTTTATGGTTCCGAACTCATCTAATTTGTTTCTAAACACCCACTTTAAACCAATAACCTTGTTGTGTTTAGGTTTAGGTTCAAGGTGCCAAACTTTGTTTCTTTCAAATTGATGAAGTTCATCCTGCATGCTACGATCCAATCAGCATCAGTGAGAGCTTCTTCATGGTCCTAGGTTCCAACATAGAAAGAAAAGCATGAAAAGCACAAAAATTTTCAATTGAGATCTCGTTTGAGTTCCGTTTTTATGTCACTGATTATGAGTTCCACAGGATGGGAACGATGAGTTTTCCAAGGCTTTGGTTGG
This sequence comes from Beta vulgaris subsp. vulgaris, assembly GCF_026745355.1. NCBI lineage: Eukaryota > Viridiplantae > Streptophyta > Magnoliopsida > Caryophyllales > Amaranthaceae > Beta > Beta vulgaris. Next base: position 43,412,506 of record NC_079206.1, on the reverse strand, counting down.
AAATCCTGGATGGAAACTTGGTTTCCTTGATCATCTTCATTTCCCTGTACTTGGGAACCAGGTTCAACAATAGTGGATTCATTCACTTGTGATCATCCCTAGTTCTTCTTCTCCTCATTGGGAACAGGAACAGGATGTTGTTCCCTTGGCTTTGTTCCCATGACTTCGTCTTCCAAAGTCTCATCAATAAGACTTGATCTTTTGCAATCCTATTTCGAAGTCATCTTCAACCTGTGTGCTTGCATCAAATTTATCTGTTTCATCAAAAATAACATGCACACTTTCTTCTACACACATAGACCTTTTTATAAACTCTATAAGCTTTGCTACTAGAAGAATATCCTAAGAATACAGCTTCTTCACTTCTAGCATCAAATTTTCCAAAATTTGTTTCCCATTATTATGAACAAAACATTTACATCCAAATGTTCTGAAATATGTAATATTGGGCTTTTTACCAAAATACAGTTCATAAGGAGTTTTATTTAATAAAGGTCTACCATGGTCGATTTATAATATGACAAGCAGTATTCACAGCTTCGCCCAAAATTTTAGGAAGCCACTAGCTATCAACATAGTCCTAGCCTTTCTTCTAATGTTCTATTCTTCCTTTCAACAACACCATTTTGTTGAGGTGTTCTAGGGGCGAGAAATTGTGATCTAACCATTGTCTCTACTAAAGTCATCAACTTAAATTTCAAATTCTTTGCCATGGTCGGATCTAAGGTGTATAATTTTGACCACTCAAATTTTGAACTTTCTTTGCAAAGACAAGGAACTCATCATAAGTCTCGTCCTTGCTAGAAAGAAAAATAACCCAAGTAAATCTAGAGAAGTCATCTACAATTACAACACATATTTCTTTCCACTCCTACTTTGTATCCTCATAGGTCCACATAAATCCATATGAATTAACTCTAAAGGTCTTGTGGTACTTACCACATTTTGGACTTGAAAGAGGACCTAACATGCTTACCTTTTGCGCATGCATCACACATGATCTAAATGAAACTTAGAAGGTAAACCTAAAACTAGTTCTTTAGAACGAAGTTTGTCAAGCAAGAAAAGCTAGCATGACCTAGACGCTTGTGCCATAAAATGAATCATCATCAATAACACTAAGGCATGTGAATTGTTTTTGGGAACAAGGTTGAGATCCACAACATATGTGTTCCCTTTCCTTGTTCCTTCCAAAATGATATCCTTTGTGCTATTGTTGACAATTAAACATTTTTCACTATTAAACTTCACACAGTTCCCTTATCACAGAATTGGGAAATACTTAACAAGTTATGCTTTAATCCATCAACTAGAAACACATTATCTATGGAATGTGACGATGACTTACCAACTTTGCCCATGGCAACTATGTTACCTTTCTTGTTGTCACCAAAAGTCACACTTCCACCTTATAGGCTGAGAGTGAGAGAAATCTTGATTTATCTCCAGTCATATGCTTAGAACAACCACTGTCTAGGTACCATGTGTTGTTCCCCCTCACTCCAACCTGCAAAAAACTAATTGTTAGAGTTAGGAACCCAATCTTTCTTGGGTTCCTTTCCTTCAGGAACAATAGATTTCTTTTTCCAAATTACTCTACTTGTTTCCAAGTTCTCATTAATGCGACCAAGTCTTTTAGGACAAGAGTTCCTAAATGACCAGTGTTCCCACAAAACATACAAACTTTATCACTTGGTAAATCAACTCTCTTTTTAGGTTTTTCAAATTTCTTTTTGTGATTAAAACCAAGACCTTCAGTTCGTTTTGTTTGAGGGTTCTTTATCCAGTTTGGATAGGTAGCATTTTCTTTTCATTTCTCATTTGGTGCAGTTCCCCTACAAGTTCATTATTTTCAATTTCCAAAAATGAAACATGATTTTTCAATTCGTTTATTTCAGATTTGAAACTTTGCAAGGGAACTGACTTAATGTCAAATGAACTTACTTCAGGAACAAACTCTTTTATTGTGATAACTCAAGACTTAACAAGTAGTTCTCATTTTTAAGATTTTCGAAATCCTTTTTAATTTAAGATTTTTGTCAAACAACTCGAAAAATCTTTTCTCAATATCAATTCGAACACTTTTAAGCCAAGAGGTATGTTCCTTTGCAACATTAAAGCATGTTGACATTGTTTTAGTTTAATGTCTCATCTTTGCAATCATTTACAGCGTCAACAATAAACTCAAATAATTTTCTTTACTTAAAGAATTAAGACGAGTTTTGATGGTGTCTAGACTTGCCTCAAGAGATTCAATCTCTTCATCAGATTCGGAATTGTCAAGAGCCATAAGACAGAAGTTTGCAGTCTCCTCATTTGGTTGAGGATCATCTTCTTCTTCTGAGTCAGAGTCTCCCCTTTCATCAGCTTTTAAGGCTATTGATTTTTGCTTGGACATGTCTCCATTCTCATTGTCCAATTGCAACTCATGAGTCATAAGGGAACCAGCAAATTGTTCCAGATTGAAATTCGTAAAGTCCTTAGTTTCTTGTAAGGCAGTTAAAAGCCATCCATCGATCTCTAGGAAGGCTCCTTAGGACCTTTCGTACCTGTTCCTCAGATGTAATCACTTTTCCAAGAGATGTTAGCTCATTAATAATATTATTAAAGCGTGTAAACATGTCTTGGATAGACTCTTTTGATTTCATTTGGAAGAGTTCATATTGGTTCATCAAAAGATCTATTTTTGATCTCTTAACTTCACTCGTACCTTCATGAGTGACTTCAAGAAGATCCCAAATTTGTTTTGCGGTTTTGCATCCCATGACACGATTGTGTTCATGAGGTCCAAGACCACAATGAAGCAGTTTTACAGCAAGAGCATTAATTTCCATATTTTCAAAATCTGCTTTATCCAAATCAGATATAGATTTAGGAATTACCTCATTCTTGTCATTAGTGGTAGTGACTTCAAAATCACCTACCTCTATGACTCTCCATACCTGGTAATTGTCGGCTTTGATAAAGATCTCCATTATGTTCTTCCAGTAGGTGTAGAACTTACCATTGAACATTGGTGGCTTAAACTCAACAGGGTTTCCTGATTTTTAGAGTTCCCGCTCTGATACCAATTGTTGTATAATATGAGCACTATAAGAGGGGGGGGGGTGAATTATAGTGATAGAATAAGCTATACTTTTTCCGGAATTAAAAGTAAACTTGGGAACAAAGAATGGGAACACGAGAGATTTAGCGAGGAAAAACTTCCTAGGCCAAGTAGGAAGAAACAACCTCGACCACAAGGGATTTTAAAACAACTTTCCACTATAATAGGCCAAAATTAAACAACTCTGATTACAACCTATTACTTTTCTCTCAATTCTCAACTTAAGTCACTCAACTCAAGTTCCCAACGACAGTTCCCACAACTAACGTTCCTCTCAAACTTCACTCGAAGTTCCTTACTCTTTCTCTTTCTCTTGCTTCACTCAAAGCTTCTCACACTTACAAGAGTTCACTCAAACCCTTTTTTCTCAAAAATACACTTTGTAAAACAATGGAAGAATAATAAACTCGATTAATGTAAGTATGAATTCTCTAGGAAAGGCACTGACTCTTTTAGATAATTAAGACAAATTAGCTAAGTCAGACACACTTTGTTGAAATGAATTAGGCGCCTATTTATAGACAATTAAGACAAGACATGTTCTCCACTAATTAAACCATTATCACATGATCTCCATGATTTTAATTAATTATTAAATTAAATTAAATATTTCATGTCAAGTAAAACATCCCACTCAGCCACTACTTCACTCCATAAGGGAAGCAGTTACATATTACGTGGTTTTACAAAACTTGAAGAATAATTAAACTCATTTAATTTAATTAAATACTTGGAGGATAATTAACTAAGCCACTAAATCCACTAACTACAAAAACGTGTAGCAGTATCTTTTAGGCGTGTAATCCAGTTTTTAGGAAATAAAATAATTTATTTACTTTAGCTAGTTTTTAGGAAAAATTTCTTTATTTAAAATATCTTTAATAAAATCGAAAAACAGTTTTATATTTTAAAAACAGAAACATTTTAAAAACCGAAAATATATTATTTTTGAAAACAAAATCTTTTAAATAAAATATAAAAGATAAAAGATAAAAAGATAAGATTTTTGAAAATCGGTTAAATTAAAATCAGAAAATCTTTTTAAAATCGTTTTCCTAACAAACTTAAACTAAATTCCTAAAATAGTGGATCTTAGTTAAAACAACCCTAAAAACTCTAACAAATATATTGGGCGCATATTTGAGTTAGGCGCACAACTTTAGAGACTCTTAGGTGTCCCTGAATCAGTTTTAAGTCTTGTTCCCTAACCTTGTTCCTATAGTGCCAGGTTTGTTCCTATCATGGGAACAGAACCAAGTTCCTTTGAGAATTCACCACGAACTTAATTAAGCTTTTACTCAACCTTAACATGAAGATAATAAATACACCATAATGTATTCTAATCTTCATTCCATGCTTGATTCTTCACCACTCGAACATCTTTACTTCAATCTTCAAAATATACTATGTCTTTTGTGGTTAGGTCATCTTCAAAACTCAAGGGTCAACACTACGGTATACATATGTATACATACATACGTCATCCTTTGGACCCTACGGATCCGGGTAGGATATGGATCCTAGTTTTTTAAAATGGATTTGGACCGAGTCCTAAATTATTAGCCATATCCGAATCCATTACGCGTTTTTGAAAGTTATTTTATAATATGTATAATTAAAGAGGTAAACGTTAATGTCAAACTTTTAATGTTATTTATGCTCGTAGTTGTTATAGTAAGGTTGAGTGCTTGCTTACTTCAACATAGACAAATGAAGACGTTAAATGGCGTTATTTTGTTCTTTAAAATCTCTAATTATTGTGAAAATTAGGGTCGTTTGAAGAAAATAAGTTAGTATCCGTCTTGGATCCGTTTAGGACCCGGATCCGTAGGATCTATTGGATCTAGATCCTCAATTTTAGTACCTAGTGGATCCGGGTAGGATCTGGATCCTTGCCTAAAAACGGATATGGATATGGATCCTACAGGACCCTGTCCAGATCCTACCTATTGTCATCTCTAGATACAACTATGAATCCAATCTACCCATTTAGAGCAAAAACCCAACTTTTTGAGAGATGTTAGGATATAGTGCCATTTTAATCGATCATAAGCTTTTTCCATATCAAGTTTAATAGCTAACTAGCCCTCAGAACCTGATTCCTTACTAAAAGAGTGAAACACCTCATGAGCAATTAGGATGTTATCTTGAATAAACCAGTCAGGAACAAAGGCACCCTGAAGGGGGTGTATGATTTTACCAAGTACTGATTTTAAACGGTTGGTCATTACTTTAGATATAACTTTATAAATGGTGGAACAGAGGCTAATGGGTCTAAAATGATTAGCGGAAGAAGGATTCTCAATTTTAGGGATAAGGGCAAGGAAAGTATGATTAATTTCCTTCAAAATGTTTCCAGAGTGAAAAAAGGCCTTAACCGCTCTTATATTTGAGTTACCAACTAAGGTCCAATAATTCTGAAAGAAAAAAGGAGCAATCCATCAGGTCCAGATGATTTATCCGGAGCAAGGTCAAAAACAGCAGCTTTGATTTCGTCGGGTTAAACACAAGCTACTAGAAATTCATTTTCTACATCAGATATGATGGGAGAGAGCAGGCTAAAATCAATCTCCTCATCGAAGCCACAATTTGGGTTAGAGATAAATCTTTGCTCAAATTCTTTCGAAATTACGTTTGAGATGTCATTTGGAGAAGAAATGATTTGATCAGAAACTGTTGTAAAACTCTTAATTTGGTTCCTATTCCTTCGAATAGATGCATGGGTATGGTAATAATGAGTATTGGCATCCCCTAGATGAAGATAATAAGTCTTGCTTTTTTATTTCCAATATTCATGACTAAACGAAAGCAGCTTTTCCCTTTCTTAAAGAAATAATCGGTCTTGCTGAAGAGATAAAGAGGGGCATAAAGGGTTGACTAGAATCTGGTTTTGGATAGATTGCAACTTAGCATCAACAATCCGGAGTTGTCTAAATATGTTCTCAAATTGAGATTTATTCCATTGCTTAGATTTGTCTTTTAGTAATTTACATTTTTTGAATAGAATGAACATATGAGATCTATGAAAATGAGTACACCAGGTTTTCTTAACTAACATACCATAATCTTTACGTTGGCACCACATTTTTTCAAATTTGAATGGAGGAGCTTTAAAATTTTGCAGTTTAGAAAGGGCCAAAGAAACTTGACAATGATCTGACGACGTGAAGGGATGGTGAACTAACTTTGCCTGGGGGAACCAATTAAGGCAGAAAGGACTCGCAACCCCTCTATCAAAACGTTCCAATAAATTATTTGGCCCAGCTCGTTTTTTCCTCCAAGTAAATCGAGAGCCTAGGAAAGGAAGCTCAACACAAGAAAAAGCAGATAAAATATTTTTCATACTACGAATGCGATTTGAATTAAACGGGGTACCCCCAAGTTTATCTTGCTCACATCCAATATCATTAACATCGCCAAGAATAATAAATGGGGATGATAATGAATTGACATAGTCAAAAACCTCCTCCCAAAATTCCGTTTTATGATCATTATGGGGAGGAACATACACAAATATAATCACGAAATGCAAATTCTTCCAAAAAAGCCAAAGTCCACCTGCTAAACCCATTGTCGGCACATAGTCAAAATCTAGGAAGCCACATTGGGTCGATGTAATCTGAGAGAGGGGGGGGGGGGCTTAGACTAGACTTCACAAATCATGAAAATACTTATATGATTAGTAGCATAAATATATCTAATTCGGAATAGCGTTTTTCTTTAAAGCACCTCTAATATTCCAAAACCCGACAATCATGATAGATAAATGTGCATAACAAGAAACGAATGAGTTATAAACCACAACCAAAGGGAGATACCTTCATAATCAAGGAACAAAAATAAGAAAGCTAAACTCAAATAATCTCTTCAAAACTAAAAGATCAACAATAAGAGAAACCAGTCAACATTGAGAGTCCTAAAAAGGGGTTCCCATAGCTCTAGCAAAATCTGGAATCCCACTTCCAAGTTAACCATGGCAAATGAATATAATGTAATAACCACGACAAGCTTAAAAACAAATCACTCCTATGAATCAAACTCACAATCATCATAATTAAACTAAGCTAAAACAATTTATCATCTTATAGATAAACAAGAGTCGGATGCCATACACCAAGCATCGGAAGGGGGGAGATTTAAAATATGAGAAACCAATCGTCCTTATCTTAACTAGAGATAAAGGCAGGAGACAAAAGGTTTCACAAAGCATTACAAAACCTAGAGTATTTACAAGCCAAAAGATCATGGAATCTTCTGATGCAAAATTATTCTTAACCTTCCTTCTAATCCATTCTCCCACAAATAACAATAGCAATAACATAAACAGGCATCCCAAAAAAAAATATCTTCCTTATTTGCTAAAGAACAACAAACATCACATCTTTACCTTTACCTTTGCCACAAACAGGAACATCAGTTGGACTAGGGAGAGCCTTAGAAGGTTCACGAATGACCACACCATGATCTTTTCTTTTACCAGAAAGAGCGATAGACTTAGAGAAGTTCACAGAATTATTATGAAAATCATTCTTATTTCCAGGGTTCCTAAAAACTGACTTAGGCTTAGCTTGCACCACATTGGCTTCCACAGCCCTGGTAGCAAGATGATCTTGCCTTGTAGCCAGCGAGACAATCTCAGCCAAGTTCTTTTGTTTAGGAATTTTTAAAAGAGATATAGAAATTTCTTTTTTCGGACCATGCAACAAGGGACAGGCATCAATGGTATGCTCCTCACACCCACAAAATGAGCAACCAGAATTAAAGTCTTCATACCATATGACATACCCACATACTTTCCCACCAGCACGAGACAACTCAGCATATTCAAACAAAGGGGCAGTAATATCAACACGAATGCAAGCTCAAGGAAACCGGATTTTATTTCTCAAAAGAGAATTAGAATCCAGTTTGATTAACACCCCCATATTATTAGCAGCAAAGATGTTTCTAAGTGACTCAATTGAGTAACTTAGTAGGGAACCTGGGAATACGAACCTAGAGATCAACCCACTTGATCTCTTCAAGAAAAGGGTCAAAATTGGGCCTCCAAGCTTGCATTTTAAAATTCATCTTAAAAAGATTAAGGTTAGGACTTCTAGAAATAGCAACAGCAAGAGAAAAAAAAGAACTAAGTCGCACAGGCAAACAAAAAAGAAGAAGGAGAGGTGGTGATACAAACCAACCTGCATGGCCTTTATATAGGACAAAAAATGCACACATTCAGCAAAGTAAATAATCTGCTTACCATTTGAAATAATGTTACTTACCATCACGATAAATGTTAGGGTTTCAGTCCGAAAATTTCGTCTGAGGAATTGATTAACAACACGCCAAAATTCGACGAGCATAAAGAACAAAACCTTACCAGTAATGAATGACAACACAACAAATGCGAAAACTCTCCCACACTTCACTTTAACTCTCTGCCACTTAATTAATGCACAAAATTTTGAAAGCCAATAGAAAGCCCCAACACTATAAAAAAACCCTAGTTCGAATTCAATTGACTGCAAAAGAGACATCAAATAATAGTGGAACCGATCCTGGAAACCATAACCAGATGCTACTAAAAGTAGCTTTAATTGAGAACTAACCCTACCAGAGTATAGTAGGATCAAATTATGACTACTATTAACCAAACCTTTAATAGCCTTAATCCAGACTAAATTAGAACCACACCAACACGAAATATAGATTGTACTTGGGGAAAAGCAGCAAAAAAGATTATTTTGAGATTTTTGGAAAAAATGCAGAGATTACCATGAATAAATGGTAGATGAAACAATTTTGGCAAAAAATCTAGGGTTTCTGGAGTAGTCTTGAATGCTTTCTTCCCTCTTTTTTTTCTCTTTCTAGCTTTCTCTCTCATCTTTTTTCTCCATTCCAGAGTAGGGATTTGTGGCATATATATAACCTCCAAAACTTCATATTTATAATTATAGATAATACTTCCTCCAACACTTCATATTTAAACTCCTGATCTTCTAGTAGCTCAACTATATTTTGATATCTAGATACAAATTTATTACCCCAAGTTCAATATCACACAAATATTATCTGTATTCCCAACTTTATTCCCTTTTCTTATCTCAATCATTTAATTTATTTGAACTTTGTAATCCCAAATACATGAACTTAAACCTAAATTCGCCCTGGTTTTATGTTTCAATCCTTAATAAAGCATATCATTAGTTTTCCAATACTCCGAAGTGAGTCTGTAAAATTAAAAAGTAGTGAAAAGCTGATGTGGCACAGTTTGAAGTTTAGAGTTGAGTTTGAGGGATAAACTCACCCTAAGTGATAAGTTATTCACATTACCATGACTTACCTTTTCTTTACTCTTACTCCTCCAGTTATTGGAAAATGAAACATCTACTCTCGTCTCTCTATTATATATCCTAGTTTGATATTCATCATATAAGATTCCCACTACGAATATAGCTTCCAACGACTTTAAGTGATACAATTTCATTACACTATTTTTGAAACTCCCTAAAACCATTAGTTAGCTCTTAGCTCTTATATCACTAAAGTCAACTATCACATACCTAGTATTCTCAACAATTGTTATATGTCATGTGAAATTTACCAGTGCTTTATTCAACTTACCTTTAAGATCCATGGAGTTCTTGTAATAAATTCTATGAAACCCATTAAACGATGTTTAGACCTAGAAATTTACTTTCAAATTACGACATTAATCTCTCAACTAAACTTTCTCACATGGCAACTTACGTTTCTAAATAGAATGACTAATATGTCTCACAAGCATTCTAACACATATGTCCTACCTTATTGTTTATGCAGAAATTTGCCTTACGACAGAATTAAAGTTAGGGACACGATAACAAGATGTTTGGACTAATGAAACAAGAAATTAATGCATAGGGGGGATTAAAGGGAATGACATAAGGAAATGGTGACGCGGAAAACCCCAATGAAGGTGGGTAAAAATCGCGGGTGGAGATGATTATACCAATACACTATCAATGATCGCCGTTCCAGATGAACAACAATCGTTACAGTCTATCTTTTTTATATAAGTACAAAAATAGTATCAATGAATGTGAGTAATGAATAGCTTTTGCTTGTATGCTTTTTCTCTGAATAATGTCGTGTGTTTTGTATGGCTTTTTCTGTGCTTAAGTACTATAATTCTAAGCTAAGATATTATAACGGTTATTCTCCAGGGATCTAGGAGATTCTCCTTGTTATTCTCAACTCGTCATATCTGCTTCCTAGCTTTGTGCAACTGCCATTGCTCGTACTCTTACTTGGTCAAGCGCTCTTAATCTGGAGCCCTTCTTTCTCGGAATATCAGTTGCTAGCTTTGCTGACTTGGTATCTACGTTATGTCTTTGCGGCTGACCTTGCGTCGTAACGTTAAGGACCTTAAGTCATTACGTCAACGTCAACCTGTAAAAATCAGCCATAAAAGTTATCAGCCTTCAAGATAGGTCTAAGGTCCACTGATACCGTAATTAGGAATGTAGAACCGACTGAACAACCCGAGATGTGCCCCAGTAATTGGGTTGTTCTTTACAAATATCCCTTTAAGATAGGTCTAAGGTTGCCTTTTTCTCCCCTAGCTAGAGACCTCATGCAGATCTACCAAATCAATCTGGGGTAAATAATGCCCCAGGTCCGGAGAATCCTAAGCATCGTCGACAGAGTGACAACATCTTGGGGATAAGCTTTTACTCTTCATGACCTTCTGCTTTGTTACAAAATTAGGGTTAAGGCAAAGAATAGGATAGCACTTCACGCCAAAGCAAGGTTAGAACCACTGGTTGGGGGAGTACAATCAAATGACAGAGGTTGGAAAAACAGTTACGTTTTTGTGAAGAAATCGTCTCTTGGAGAAGCTGGGAAAGCTTTAATCGATGGCTGGAACACTGAAGGTTTGTTTTGTTTTAATCAAATTTTTTGCATGTCGCGTCGTTAACACTATTCTTACAACGTTTCTTCTGCAGGTCTGAATCCGAAATTGTCAACACATCGCGAAGAATCCCAACAACTGTGCAAAAAGTTTCTGAAAACATCAGATGAGGACAGACAATTTAGGAGAATTTTATTTGCCAATCAAGACAGTTGTTCACCTATGGCTTCTGGTAAGTTCACCCTTATGTCGTTCATTAAATCCTACTGACGTTTCGTAATCTTAACGACTAACCGATCTTTGACAGAATCTTCACAATCGCGTCCTAGAGGTAGAAGGGATAGCCAAGCGTTAGCGAAAATGCTACGCAGGCGAAAGAGGGACAGAGAGACGTCAACAAGTACTGCGTCTACGTCTACTCCAACAAAGAATGACGCCACAGTTGTCGTCCAATTGGACGACGAACACGAGATTGCGCCAAAGGCGCGCAAGACTGAATTCTTGTCCCCTCCTGGCAAGGGAGGGCCACCGTACACTATTACCGTTCCTTACGACTTCATGTCGTTAGAGAGGTTTATTTGGCCTGAAGCTGAGAGGTTTCTCTTCCCCGGCACTAAGGAGAGAATATAGGAGCATACCCTTCCACGCATGATGTCGGATGGTTTGGAGCTCCTTTTCCAGGTTTGGTCGCTCAGCCTAGCTTTTACCTTATTGACGTTAAGTGTAAATTGTAGTTACTAACCTGTACGTACTTCGTCATTTCGTAGGCGTCGCAGCCTTTTTTTATGGCTAAGAAGGAAATGTCGACGTTGTTGAAGGCTGACAAAGCGAAGCTCGACGTAAAGTCCGAAGATGCTGAGCTGAAAACTTGACAATCAGAGATGGTAAAGATGGAAGAAACTCTGAAGAAAAATGGAGAAGATAAGAAAGAAGGCCACTGAATTAGAGAAATCATCGCGCCTGGAGATAAACGCACTCCAATCTAAAGTTGACGCCCAAAAGAATGAACTGGACTTGCTGGAAGCCGAAGTGACTAATAGGGTCAGAGCAAAGCTTATGTACCAGTTTATGATGAAGAAAACAGCGTCATGGTCGCCGCAAAATGACATAGATATCTTCCTCGAATGCCTAGGGGGAATAAAGGATCTGATGGACGAGGACGAATTGGTAGCGACGGCAGATTCTTCGCCCATCGTTGACGAAAAGGCAGCCTCTTCTGCCGGTTTCGTCGCGTCAGATGTACCTCTTGAACTGGAGACATAGAAGGAAGTGCCAATTGTCGTCCCATCGTCCACTGCGTCAGTAAAGAAGGAATCTGACAATAATCTAGACGCATAGTCTGTCTGCTTCGTACTATATCTATTTCTTTTGAACTTTAGAATTTTTCATCAAACTATGTTTAGGGTCACTCAAGAAAGTGACTTTTATCTTTGTACTTTTGGGTCACTCAGGGGAGTGACCATAACTTTGACGTTTTATGCCTTTTGGTCATTCAGACGACTCTTTTGTATGACATTATAAGTTTTTATACATTTCATTGTCTGTCGTTATTCTGACGTTTTATGGGCATGTTTAGGCGCTTAGTTAGCCTATCTTAGTCGTTTAGACGCAATCTTATGGACGCACCAGTATGGTAACTTAAAATATCCGAAAGAAATACGTAGATACTTACATGTAATGAGCAGGGCTAGCATGTAGAACACTATAGATAACCATCGTAGACAATCTCAGGAACAATCGTCGTAATGTACTTATTGAAGTAAAGAAAACTAGAGGATCGTTGACGGTGACATCTTCAATCTGCTCTTATTGCGTAATGAAATAAATGTTTACTCGTCGTATCATTAGATCGTTGCGACATTATTGAGACAAAGGTAAATAGATCTCCTGAAAAAACAACACACAGTGAAACAAAACTACGGTCACTGCAGTCAGTGACGTCGACATGATAACTTTGTCGTTTACTGACTAAAAATAGGAAATGAAATGTAGCAAATTACTTATCTACAAGAAGTATCGCTTAACATGCGTGGCGTTCCATCTTCGTGGTGCAAGGCTTCCGTCATGTCGGATCAGTCGATAGGCCCCATTGCCTACTATTTTGCTAATCTGATATGGTCCTTCCCATTTAGGTCCTAACTTACCAGCATTGATCTCTTGCATGTTCTGGAACACCTTCCTTAAGACCCATTTGCCTTCGACAAATGATTTTACTTGAACATTCTTGTTGAAACTCCTTGCGACGACTTATTATTGGGCTGCCATACACACTAATGCTGCATCTCGCAGTTCTTCTATAGTATCCAAATCGTTGAAAAGCTCGATGCGGTTCTATTGTTCTATCATTAAACCATATCTAGCAGTCGGGACACTTACCTCAGATGGCGAAACAGCTTCGCATCCGTAGACTAATGAGAATGATGTTTATCCTGTCGCGGTGCGTGGTGTCGTGCAATTCGCCCACAAGATGGATGGTAACGCTTCTGCCCACTTGCCTTTCTTCGTTGTGAGTCCTTTCTTTAAGGTGTCAATGACTGTCTTGTTGCTAGACTTAGCTTGGCCATTAGCTTGTGGATACCTTAGCGTTGAAGTCAGCAATGTAATGTTCCACTCGTCGCATAAGTGTTTCGTCTTGTCGCTAATAAACTGTGACCCATTGTCGCATATTATTTCAGATGGGACACCAAACCTGTAAATTATGTTAGTGTACATAAGAAATCACTTCTTTGTCGCGCACCTATTGAAAAGAATCTGCTTCTATCCATTTAGAAAAATAATCGATTAGTGCCAACATAAAGACCCTCTGACATAGGGCTGGAGGTAGTTTACCAACTATGTTCATTCCCCATTTCATGAAAGGCCATGGGGTTAAAGAAGGATGTAAAATTTCATAGGGTTTATGTGTCATACCTGCGTGTCGCTGATAGCTATCGCACTTGGTGACATACCTAATAGCGTCCTTTTTCATCATTGGCCAATAGTAACCCACGCATAAGGCTCTATTGGGTAGACTGCGTCCTCCTGAGTGATTTCCATAGGTTCCTTCATGCACATCTTCCAAGACTTTATCCCACTGATTCTTTTCCAAATAACACAAGTAGGGGCCTGCGACTGACTTTTTAAACATCACCCCCTGGATGATTACGTATCTTGACGCCTTGAAGCGGATTCGGCGCGCCTCTTGTCTGCTCGAAGTACATCGTTTGTGAGGTAATCGTAAAATGGTTTTGTTGAACTGATACTTACCTCCTCATGGCTATGATCGTTCGTTGTTACGACGTCTCCATCGCCGTTTGCGTCGCTGTTGTTAGCAGCAAGGTTGTCTTCGTCGTTAACTTGGGCGCGCTCCTCCGTCGTAGCGAAGATTATGTTAGCGTCTTTGGTGACTACTGGACTCGCCAAATGGACTATGGGCACGGAGGTGAATGATATGTCTCTCAAGGAAGAGCCGAGATTGGCTAATACGTCTACTTGGGTATTCTGGTCTCTTGGGATCTGCAAGATATCAAACGGGTTAAACATTTTACTCTTTTGCTGAGCTATCTCTAAGTACAATGCCATTTTGGACTTTTTTGTAGCGAATTCTCCTTTGATTTGGCTGACTATTAACAGTGAATCGTTGTAGACTTTTAGCACTTTTGGCCCCAAGTCTCCTGCTAAGGCCATTCCTGCTATTAGCACTTCGTATTCGGCTTCGTTATTCGTTGCTCTGAACTCGCAATAGATGGCTCATACCACCTTGTCCCCTTGTGGCGAGTTTTGCACAATACCTAGACCTGCACCACAAAAGTTAGATGATCTGTCCACAAATAAAATCCAAGGTTCATGGTCAATATGGTTAATTTGTCTGACTTCATCGTTCGCTAGCTTCTCTAGCTCTAGGCTAAAGTCTGCCACAAAATCTGCCAATGCTTGCGACTTAATGGCGGTTCTGGGGCGGTACTGGATATCGTATCCACTGAGCGCTATCGCCCATTTTCTCATGCGTCCTGTTAACTCAGGTCGTCGTAAGACAAATTTTACAGGGTAATTAGTCATAACGTCAACAGTATGCGTTTTAAAATAATGTCTAAGTTTTTTAACAGCGACTATTATTGCTAAAATGAGTTTTCTAAAGAGGAATACCTGGTCTCTGCGTCTAGCAGAGACTTACTGACGTAATAGATCGGGAGTTGTTGGCTTTCTGCTTCTCGTGTCAGAACTGCGCTGACGGATACGCCACTCACAGCCAAATAAAGTTATAACGTCTCTCCTTCACAAGGCTTTGACAACAATGGAGGTGACGCGAGGTATTTCTTGAGCGCTTACAATGTGACTTCGTGTTGTTGCGACCAGTCGAAGCCTTTATTTTTTCACAACACGTCGTAGAATAAATGACACTTCTCTGACGACCTGGATATGAAACGATTTAGAGCAGCTACGCGTCCAGTTAGTTTCTGCACTTCTTTGACATTCCTCGGGGATTGGATGTTGATGAGTGCTCTTATTTGGTCTGGGCTGGCTTCGATCTCTCGTTACATCACGATATACCCTAGAAATTTTCCTGCAGCAACTCCAAACGTACACTTAGCGGGATTTAGTTTCATACCATATTTGCGAAGGACGTCGAAAGTCTCTGACATGTGCTGGATGTGATCTTTCGCTTGCTTAGACTTCACGAGCATATCGTCAATATATATTTCCATCGTGTCGCCCAATTGGTCTTTGAACATTTGATTGACCAATCGTTGATATGTGACACCTGCATTTTTCAATCCAAACGGCATAACTTTATAGCAAAATATACCTTTGTCGGTGACGAATGCTGTTTTTTCCTGATCGTCGGGGTGCATCAAGATTTGATTGTACCCAGAGTATGCATCCATGAACGTCAAGATCTCGTGCCCTGATGTCCCTTCGACCATCACGTCTATGTGTGGAAGGGGAAACGAATCCTTGGGGCAAGCCTTGTTTAAGTCCGTGAAATCGATACAGACCCTCCACTTTCCATTTTTTTTGCTCACGACCACGACATTAGCCAGCCATTCTGGGTATTGTACCTCGCGTATCTTTCCGGCGTCGATCAATTTTCGGACCTCGTCTTTGATGATTTGGTTTTGCTCCGGTGCAAACTTCCGTCGTTTCTACTTTACCGGCTTATGATCAGGATCGACGTTGAGTTTGTGCGTAATGACATCTGGACTTATACCTGTCATATCTTCATGGGACCAAGTAAAACCATCTTTATTAGCTTTCAAAAGTTCAATTACCTGACTTCGCATTTCTGGCGACAACGCCGCTCCGATCCGAACGACATGGTCTGGAACGGCTGGATCAAGCGTCACTTTGTCTATGTTTTGTTCGTCGGGCGCTGATCCATCCGTTAATTGCTAGATTGACGCCTTTGGCGGTTTGAGCGATGAGCTGTAGCATTTTCGTGCGGACTTCTGCTCGCCCTTTATTTCTTGGATGCCCCATTTGGTAGGAAACTTCAAGGTCTAGTGATAGGTTGAAGGGAATACCTTCAATTATGGATCCATGGGGTTCCGAGGATGATGTTGTAGGAAGACGGGCAATCCACGACATTGAATCTGGTTGGCAAGTTGACGCCTTTGGCTAGCGTTGGTCGTAGTAGGGGTGAAAGTTGATGTATGGTTTGGATTAGGGCCTAATCCAATCCGATCCGAACAAAATTTGGATTTCAGTTTTCCAATCCGAATCTAAACCAAGTAGAGTTTGAATCGAATCCAATCCAATCCAAATCCGAATTTTCATACTCTAGATTGCACTAGTAGAATAAATGCTATTTGCTGCGGTAAAAAAGTGGCCTATTCTTGCGGTTTTTGGCGCGCAACAATTAAGGGCGCAACAATAGGTAAATATTATATTGCTGCGGTTTTTAACCGTAGCAATATTTTAACATATTGCTGCGGTTTCTAGCAAAAAACCGCAGCAATATTATTATTTTATATCACAAAAAATCCAGTATATTGCTGCGGTTTTTGACCAAAACCTCAGCAATATGTCCTAGTACAAAAAAATATTTTTTTTGCATTTGCCAATTAAATTTGAAATATCAAAACCAAACAACTAACATATTCACTATCCATTAAATTTGCAGACAAACTGAAGATAAAATGTTCATTAATATATAAAGATGAAAAATTTAATTACATCAATATTACAAAAGAATAAAATGTAAAATAGAAAAGCAAAATTAAAAAAAAATACCAGTTTATAGGGCTTACACAACTTTGAGCTATATACACAATACCATTAGTAGAATTGAAAAAAATGAAGACAAACTTAACATTATAATAAAAAGCTTAACATTAATTCTAACACATACACAAAAAAAATAAAAACACAAATTCAACATTACATCTGAAAATCGAAAAAATAGATCTAAAATAATAATAAAAAAAAAAACCGATATGTAATTATTAAAAAAACTAAAAAATAAACAAATTTGAAACAATTAAAAAACAGAAAAAAAAAAAGAACGACGAAGGAGAAGTGAAGGGTGATGAAGAACGGCCGCCATTAATCCGACGAAACCGAACGACAAACCGATAACAACGAAGAAGGAAGAACGGTCGACGAAGAAGGGAGAACGGTCGACGAAGATACTCGATCTGAAAGGAGGCAAAACGGCCAACGAAGACTGATGAAGAAGGCCACCATTAAAGAAGAACGACGAAGAAGCACGGTTGATGGAGAGCAATGACGAAGAACAACGAACGACGAAGGACGAAGAACGACGAACAACAAAGAACGACTGTCATTATACACAAAGATCTGATTGAGGAGAGAGATCGCATGAGAGGTCAGATTTTTTTTCGTTTAGGGTTTAGTGAGGGAGGCGCAGGAGTGAGGGGTGAGGGAGGCGCGGTTTGAGGGAGAAGTGAGAGGGTAGGGTTTGGTTTTGAGGGAGGCGCGGAGTGAGACGCGGAGTGAGGGTGAAGGGAGAGTATAAGGTTTGGTTTAGTGTTTAGTGAGAAAGAAGTGATAGAAAGGCTTTGGTAGCGCGCCTTTATGTTAGCGTGATTTATATTGCTGCGGTTTCTTTAAAAAACCGCAGCAATATATTAAAATATTAGATTTTAATATTTAAATATTATATTTTAATATATTGCTGTGGTTTTGTAAAGAAACCGCAGCAATATTTTTGGTTACATAATTTTGAAAATCTATCGTTGATATCTATTGCTGCGGTTTTGGCCCAGAACCGCAACAATATGTTAATTTTCGATTTTACTTTTTTTTTTACGTGGTTTATTGCTGTGTATAGGTAAAACCGCAGCAATATTACCGCAGCAAATAGCATTTATTCTACTAGTGTTGGATCCGATCCAAAAATCCAATTTTTTAAAACTCTAGTTTTTCAATGAAATAAATTAATCACAATAGCAGCCTGGTAGATTTAGAAATGAGGAATTGAGTGTTGTTAGGGTTTTAGGGGAAGGTTTGAAAAGCTACGCCTACTAGGCTATGACTAGGCTTTTTTTATATAAAGAAAATCATTTAAGCACTTAAACCAATTCATTTTTTTTTTTTTGACGAGAAACACTTAAACCAATTCAGATACATAATACAATGCATATCACTATTCGGTTATATTGGATTTTTGGATCCAATTACCCTCAATCCAATCCGATCCGAAAATCCAATTTTTCAAAATATCTCAATCCGAACACAGTTAAAGTCCGATCCGAATTACAAATTCGGATTGGATTTTGAAATTGATTCGAATAACTTTCACCCCTAGTTGGTAGTAGGGGTGAAAGTTCGGTGTGCGGTTTGGATTAGGGCCTAATCCAATCCGACCCGAATAAAATTTGGATTTCAATTTTTCAATCCGAATCCAAATCAATTAGGGTTTGAATCCGATCCAATCCAATCCGAAATTTCATACTCTAGATTGGATTCGATCCGAAAATCCGATTTTTTTAAAACTCTAGTTTTTCGATGAAATAAATTACGCACAACAGAAGCCTACTAGATCTAGGAAATGAGGAATTAAGTGCAGTTAGTGTTTTAGGGGAAGGATTGAAGTGCTATGTGTATTGGGCTATGGAATAGTTTTTTTTATAATAAAAAATCAGTTAAATACTTAAGCCCAATCCAGTTACATAATACAAGGTATATTACTATTCGGTTATATTGGATTTTTGGATCCAATTACCCTCAATCCAATTCGATCCGAAAATCCAACTTTTCAAAAAATCTCAATCCGAATCCAATCCAAATTACTAATTCGGATTAGATTGGATTGGATTGGATTTTATCCGAATAACTTACACCCCTAGTTGGTAGTGTGATCTCTCCGACAGTATGTTGGGCCTCTCCACTGAAACCAACTAAAACAACGGATTTTTTAGTAATATCTTTTTCACACAATCCCATACCTTCGAGGGCGCTCTTAAAGATGATGTTGGCTGAACTGCCTCCGTCGACCAACACTCGATTCAACAAGCAATTACTGACGGTTAAGGATATGACTAAGCCATCATGATATTCTGCCTCACATACGTCATCGTCATCGAAGGTGATCGCCATTGCTTCCAGCCTGCCCTCTTCTTCGGACCTGCAAGACTTATGAACGGCTGACCAGGGGGTCTTGCTAGCCTTTTGGCTGCAGAATACGTTAGTCCACATACATTAGATCCACCTGAAATCACGTTAATTACCTTTACGTGCGTCGGTGACGCGCGCGGAATTGGCTTGGCAGGATTCTTTTCGAAGGACACCTTCCCTTTGTCAGTCAGCAGGCCTTGCAGATTGTAACACCCCGATTTTTGAAACATTTTATTATTTATTTTATTAACTATATTATATATTTTAGTTTATTTAATAATTAAATTCATTTATCATTAGGAATTATTTTGTAAATAATTTATATGCTTATAGTGGGACAAGTTTAGTAAGTAATTTAATTAATAACAGTAATAAGAGGAAATATATTCACTATATGTAAGAAGGGGGAAAAGGGAAAAATAAAACAAGAAAAGAAAAAGGAAAGAAAAAAAATATAACAAACAAAAGAATGACATTTCATAACAGTGCTTCACCACCGTTCAACATTTTCACCATCTTCACCATCTTCACCATCTTCTTCTCTCAAAAATCTTTAACATTCTTCCTTCATCACACAACCACCACCGTTGCCAACGACACAACCACAACCGCCACTAGAGGTGACACCATAGAAGTAGGCGGCACAAGGGAGAGCAAAGGGGGTCGTCGTTGCTTTAATTTGGAGCATTTAGTGCTCGAATTAGGGGCGTTTGCAAGTTATTTTTCATCCCCAATCTTCTCTATTAGTGGGTAAGATGAATTCCTCAACTAATTTATGTTTTCTTTTAAAATTATGAAGTTAGGGTTTTTAGATTGAAATTGAATTGGGGTTTTTGATTTTTAGAGTTTGAGTATGGAATTTATTGAGTTGAATGTTCATTCATGAATTTAATAGTTAGTTTAGAATAGTAGGAAGCTTGTGTTCAAGTGAATATAGTGTGCTGTAATTCGTAAAATTACCAGTTCAGGTTCGTATTTTGCATTTTTAGGCAATTTACGGGTATTTTTAGCAAAAATACTATTTCACAAAAGTTGTTCGTATTGAAATTTTACTCAATATAGGCTCAAGAAACGCTTGATTTGGACTTCGTAGGAGAAAGTTATGCTCATATTAAGTTTCTGTTCAAATTTCATATTTCATATAGTTGATTTTAAAACTCTACTTTTTCATATAATTGTTTCATAATGAACTTTTGAGTTACCATATGAACATATGATTCTTTAATGTTGATTTCATATAAAGTAAGATGATTTTGATTAATTGGGTAAGGGTTTTATGTTTGACTTACACGGTTTGATTTAGACGTTAGAACATGAAAGTCATTTATATGGTAAAAGAACATGATATGTTGTTTGATGTTTTATGTGAAATTAGAAAAGATTGATGGCTTTGTGAACTAGAGTTAGTTGTATCCAAGTCTTTTACTTACGAAGTACACACATTTATATTGTAGATTCCGGTTTCATTGAGGAGTCGTATTGACTGAGCTAGTTGATTTGATATAGTTTAAAAGGTAAGATTCCTTACTCAAATCTTTAAGAGTTATGAGAGAGGTCTACAAAAGATAAGATTTCAACTAAAACTTTCATATTTACGAGAAAAGATTATAAAGGTATGTATCTCTCTTGAGTTGAGATTGGTTTGGATAAGAGGATGTTCCTCCTAATACGGATAGTTTGTTTTCAAACCTTGAATTATAGAATAGTTACAGAAAAGATTTATGGATAGTTTTATGTTTTTTAAACTGTTGGGATTGCCTTCATGGTGTCTCAAGGAATTGGAACTTTGTCGGGATTGTCTCGACATTACAGAATAGTTGGGGGTACGTTGATCAGTACCTCAGACTTAGATCTTCTGCTACGGTTTGACCGTTTGAGGGGTGTGCACACTAGGAGTCTTTGTCTAATAGTTACCAAGAGGGCCTAGCTAGCCCAATGGGAAATAATGTTCGTTCCGTTCCATAGATTTATGATTCTAAGATTCTGAAAGAAACTATTTTAGCAGAGAAAATAGAAAACTATTTGGTTTGGAAAAGAAATGAAGAAAAATGTTTTACAATGTTTTATTTAGTATTGGGGTTGCAAAAGTGAATGATTTGTAGGATATAATTGATGCATCCTACCTGCACATGTATTTGGCTTTACAGTATTGAATCTTTCTCAGCTTGTTTGGTGATACTACATGCTTGATATATGCAGGTACATGAAGGCTTAGAGTCGGGGTATGGGTGGAGAGCAACGTCAACTAGTTTTGCGTAAATATAGTTATAATAGTTCCTGGTGCATTTCTTATATATAATCAATATTTTGAGACTTAGGGTTGTAAATATTAATCCACCTAAATCTTTATTCGGCTGGGTTGTAATAGTTTAAAATAAGATTTAGTTTAGTTTTGGTGCAGGTAGTTCTTCCTTAGCGATTATTCTCATAATAATCGTGGGATAACACGTTTGGATTTCGAGTAGTTATACAGGAATTTCGTTGGTATTTGAAATAGGTGGAGTTGTTGGGAATTTAGATTTTGGATTGCTGATTTGTTGAAACAGGTTTAAAATTCGGACGCCAGTCCTAAATTAAATTTTAGGCAGTCCATTTTTCAAACGGAACTTTGCCGAATTTTCTATGAATTTTAATATTATTTAATTTAATTAATCACTCGAAATTCAGGGGTGTTATAGTTGGTATCAGAACCTAGGCTAATAAAGGACTGGGTTAAGTTAAAGATGATAGGAAACTAAAATTTTGACAAGCCGAGGTGAGAAAGTGAGATGGGTTATACACCAGAAGTGTATATTCTGTGTTGTTTATATGCTGATATTAATTATGTGATTGTTTTTGTATATCGTGATTTAAGAGTTAATATTCTTTTTGACAATCAATGTGTTATACTCGTGTTTTATCGAGATTCAAGTTCTTTTACCTTATGTAATGCTTACAAGATGCACAAGCGCGAAAGAAGTAAATCATCAGAGATGCGCGCTTTGATGCGTCAGATGGCCGAGTCTAATAAGGCCATGACTGAGGCTGTGCAATTGCTAGCGGAAGCACGAGCTGCTACTACTAGCACTAGCAAAGTAGCTATCACTGAAGTTGTTGCTGTGCATGAAGCAATGGACGGGAAGAAGCCACCTAAGTATGATGGAAAAGGCGATCTCGTGAAGATGGAGAATTGGATTAGAGAGTTTAATCTGACAAGATCTTCGTCACTCTCCAGGTCCCTGAAGAGATGAGAGTAGACTCCGCAACCTACTATCTCACTGAAGATGCTGATATCTTGTGGACCAACAACAAAGATAATTTTACCACCAAAGTCACATACGATGAGGATGGTTTTGAGGAGGTGGAGACAAAGGAATTTGGTTGGAAAGAGTTCAAGAAGGCACTACGCGATGAGTTCTTCCCACCTCATATGAGGAAAAGGAAGAGATCTGAGTTTGAACAGCTGGAGCAAGGAGATATGTCTGTCCAAGACTTTTATACTAAATACCTTGAGTTGTCTCGTTTTGTGCCTGAATTGGTCCCAAATGAAGAATAAAGAGCTCAGAGGTTCGAGGAAAAACTTGATCTTGAACTTCTTAGCAATATGGGAGCGCCCAACTTCATGACCTTGAATGAAGTTTATACTCGTGCAAGCAATGCCGAGAGAATCAAGGAGAGAAGGAAAGCCGTAGAAAAGATGAAAGCTCCTACAAAAGAAAGTACCCAACAATGGGATAAGGGTAATAACTTTAGTCAAAACAAGAGAAGAAACTTTGATAATCGGGGTCCTACGGGTAACTTCAATAGAGGAGGTCAGAGTCAACAAGCCTCAAGGAGTGCTCAGAGTTCGTTTCAGCCCCGTAGCCAAGCCAGAGCCAATCTCAACCCCAAAACAACCCAGGACCTGTTCGTCGTTATTTCTGCAAAAGATGTGAAAACAATCATCCAGGGAGGGATTGTGAAGGCAATAAGGTGACGTGTAATTATTGTAAGAAGTAGGGGCATCGAGCTTATGAGTGTTTCACTAACCCTGATGCTAAGATTGGCCGCAATTATAAGGTGTTGAGGACACCCACTGCTAGTACAGCTAGTAATCGCCAAACTACTTCTGCAGCTACAAATCGTAGCGCAGGAACGACTAATGCTGCTCAGGCTAAGAAAGGTCTTGAGAAAACGAACATGGGCAACCTTAATCATCTTAAGCAAGCAGATGCAGATAACCAGGGTAATGCAGTGCTCGGTACTTTCTCTATCTATTTTACACCTGCCAACGTACTATTTGATTCAGGTGCATCACATTCATTTATATCTGAAACTTTTGCAAAAAGGTTAAACTTAGAAAGTGTCACACCTTATGAGGCTGATATTTCTGTTCCTTCTGGTCTAAGTGTCACGTGTAATAGGATGTATTTAGATGTCCCTATAACTTATGGTGAAACTACCTTATTCGCTGACCTAATAGTTTTTCCTTTGAAAGATTTTGATATAATACTAGAGATGGACTGGCTAGAAAAGTATAAAGCCAAGATAGACTGTCCGAAACAAAAGGTAACAATAGAGATTCATAAGGGTGTTCATGTGCTTTATAGTCGCCATCCAGTGAAGATTATTTCTGCTCTTACATTGAAGTCTTATTTAAGGAAGGGATGCCCTATGTACCTTTGCCATATTCATGATACTAGTAAGGAAAGACCACAGCTCGGAGATGTCCCAGTTGTGAATGAGTATCAAGATGTGTTTCCAGATGACATTCATAATATGCCTCCAAAGCGTGATTTCGAATTTAACATCGATTTGGTACCTGGAACGGGACCTATATCTAAGCCACCTTATCGAATGGTGCCTGCTGAGATGAGAGAACTGAAAACTCAATTAGAAGAGTTGCTAGATAAAGGCTACATTCGACCTACTGTATCACCTTGGGGTGCACCAATTCTTTTCGTGAAGAAGAAGGATGGTACCCTATGATTATGTATTGACTACAGATAACTCAATAACGTCACTGTGAAAAACAAGTATCCATTGCCAAGGATAGATGACTTGTTTGATCAGTTGGCCGGTGCAGGAGTATTCTCTAAGATCGACATGAGATCAGGTTACCATCAGCTTCGTGTTGCAGATAAAGATATCCCAAAGACAGCTTTCCGTACCCGTTATGGACACTATGAGTTTACAGTTATGCCCTTTGGCTTGACTAGTGCTCCAGCGGTGTTCATGGATTTAATGAACGGGGTATTCAGAGCTTATTTGGATAAATGCGTTGTTGTGTTTATTGATGATATATTGATTTATTGAAATAATGCGAGTGAACATGAAGAGCACCTCCGTGCTGTTTTGCAAATACTGAGAGAAAATCACTTGTATGCAAAGTTCTCCAAATGTGAATTCTGGCTCGATAATGTGGCTTTTCTGGGTCATATCATTTCTAAGGAGGGTGTTTCAGTTGATCCATCTAAAATTCAAGCGGTTTCTGAATGATCTACTCCGAAGAATGTGACTGAAATTCGCAGCTTCCTTGGCCTAGCCGGCTACTGTAGGAGATTCGTGAAAGATTTTTCCAAAATAGCTCGCACATTGACAAGTTTGATGAAGAAGTACACCAAGTATGAATGGAATGATTGTTATGTTCCCTATTTTGAGTTTTGAATGATGACAAACCACATTGAACTATTGTATTGCATACATGTGTCTGTTTACATGTGTAGGTGCCAAAGTACGAGTTCAATGGATAGAAAGGCGAAGCTAGTGAAGCCAAGTCTTGAAGAATTGCATGAAGACCAAGATCAAGTTGTAGCTTTTAGGTCTTAGATGCAATGTAAGTGGTATAAAGGTTTTAATGCACTATAAAGGTTTGGAACTAGAGAGATGAGGTAGTTGTGGATGACAAGAAACATCGGATACTTGTCATACACAACTACAAGTAAAACTTGGTTGATTGGAACAATCTGGGAACAGATCTGAACCAGTCCTCTAAGATTTACTTCATGCATTCGTATTTTAGGAAAGTTTCTTTCCGCGTAAAATTGATTTTCAAAATA
This sequence comes from Beta vulgaris subsp. vulgaris, assembly GCF_026745355.1. Classification (NCBI taxonomy): domain Eukaryota; kingdom Viridiplantae; phylum Streptophyta; class Magnoliopsida; order Caryophyllales; family Amaranthaceae; genus Beta; species Beta vulgaris. Next base: position 43,386,948 of record NC_079206.1, on the reverse strand, counting down.
CACGGATGCATGGTTTGTTATGCGAGCAAGATTTCTTAAGTATGGTAAGTGTGTTATATGATATTATACTGAGTATATTTTCCTTGGAATAATTTCCATACTTTCGAGGAAAGTATACTCTCATAATATCATGTAACACTAACTTACCAAAGGCTTATTTAAGAAGTTCTGCTAGCATTCAAACCTTAAGGCTTTTGCACGATAATTTTTGAGTATTCTCTCAGCAAAAGTATTCTCTCTCAAGGATTCAAACCTAGCATAAACCCTAATACCACATAGATCAGAAAATACTCTCATTCTAAGCATATTAGGATGTTTTGTTCGTGAGAGAAAAACTTGTTATATTTGAGCCTCCTGTGAGTTCAGGTTGCTGGGGAAGTTGATCAGGGATTAACTTCATTTGAACCATCATAGTTGGTGGTTGAGTCGAACTTCCATAGGTGGAAGTTGGGGAATCATCTTGTGCATAGGTGCATAAGTGATTGAGTGTAACTCTTTTGTTTTTCTGAGTTGATTAATAAAAGAGTGAGTGAGTGGAGGACGTAGACTTATTTGAAGTCGAGCCTCGTTAAATCCTTGTGTTGTTTATTCATTGCTTTTATTTCCGCTGCTAAAGAACTGTTTCTTTACTGTTCTTACATTAATCGAAAAAGTTGCAACATTCAGACAAACACTCAATTCACCCCCCCCCCCTTCTTAAGTGTCTCTTGCACTTACAATGATGTTTGTGAGAAGGCTTTTCAGACGTTGAAGGAGCGTCTTACTACAGCTCCAGTCTTAACTTTACCTAATGGGGATCAAGCAAGACTACGAGGTGTATACAGATGCTTCGAGAAATGGCCTTGGATGTGTGTTTATGCAGAAACGGAAAGTTGTAGCTTATGCGTCTAGACAATAAAAAGTTCATGAGGCAAACTACCCCACACATGATATTGAATTAGCCGTTGTAGTCTTTGCTCTTAAAATTTGGCGTCACTATTTGCTTGGTACTTCATTCAAAATATACTCTGATCATAAAAGCCTCAAGTATATCTTCACGTAAAAAGAGTTGAATATGAGACAAAGAAGATGGTTAGAGCTGATTAAGGATGATATGAAAGAGAAGTCGTTATATAGAGTTCTAGTTCTGTTAGGATTCTATGTAAATTAAGAGTTTTATTTTAATTAAGTATTTAAGTGATAAAGGAATCCTATTATACTTAGAAGTCTAATTCCTTATCATTGAGTCTAAGTAGGAGTCTTATTTTACTAATTATATTAGGAATAGCCGTGTGATAAGTATAGGTTATTATTTGTCTTTATCCTTAATATAAAGATAGATAAGTTTATTAGTTGTTATCTTTAAGATTTACTAGTCATAATAGGTTTAGGAAATCTTGTACTATATATATGGGATTTTCAACCATTAATAAAAGAGATTTATGAGATTAGAGTTTTAATTTTCTTTGTGAAAATTTTCGGACTTCTTTGTGATTTCCAAACCTTGAATCAATTACTTTGTGTTTGAGATTTAAGATTGATTACTTAATTACTTTGTGTTTGAGAGTGAATCAAGACCCAATTCGTGAATTACTTTGTGTTTGATCGAATTGTTCTATCCTTAATACTTAAAGAAACCCTTAAAGATCCAGTCTTTCTTTCAAGATTCTTTGATTTCCATAAAACTCGACTAAAGTACATACACATTCATATCAAAGGATTACGATATGGAGATTCAATACCATGAAGGCAAGGCCAATGTTGTCACTGATGCGCTTAGCAAGAAATCTTCTCACTCATTGCACACGACACTTTCGAGAAGGTTACTTAGAGATGAATTTTAGAATTTTGGTGCCGAACTTGTCCGAGTTGGGGCACAACTTAACTCCCTTACGTTGCAACCAGATGTGTACGATGAGATTAAGGAGAACCAAGCTACTGATGCACTTCTGAAGAAAAAGATGGGAGAGGTTCAAGATACTGAAGATGCTTATTTTAAGATCCATGCAGATGGGAGTCTTCGTTATAAGAGTAGGTGGTGTGTTCCTGACATACCTGATCTGAAGAAGAAAATCTTAGATGAAGCTCATTTGACTCCATATTCGGTACATCCAGGAAGTGACAAGTTGTATAAAGACCTCAAAATCACCTTTTGGTGGCCTCACATGAAGCAACACGTCGTCGAGTATGTTTCCAAGTGCTTGACTTGCCAAAAAGTCAAGTTTGAGCACAAGAGACCTTAAGGCAAGATTCAACCTTTGGAGATTCCAATGTGGAAGTGGGACTCAATCTATATAGATTTTATCTGTGGACTTCCAAGGAAACCTAATGGTAATAACATGATTTGGGTCATTGTGGACCGACTCACCAAGTCTGCCCATTTCGTACTGATATTATGATTTTATATAGAGTTTTCTCCCCTATTCATGTGCTAAAAGTTATGGTTATGGTGCTCTTAGGAGCCATTTGGTACTAACTCTCTCCATCTAGTTGTGGTTTGCTGTTTTGTATTGGATTGTAGGTTTTAGGTAGCTATTACCTACCTTATATGATTGCACACTGGATTAGAGAGGTTGGACGCTGAATTTCTAGATCCCGAGGATGCTTTCCGGGACTTTGAGCAAAGGACGAACAAGAAACGAAGCTTATGCTGACCGGCCCGACAGGATCGAGCGGCCCAGCCCGATCGGGCGAAGAGACAACCTTTATGGTTCTGCTGCGGGTCCGATCGGGCGTTCAACGCCCAGTCGTATTTCGGTGTTTCGCCCGATCGGGCAACTTGGCCCGACGTCGGGCGCCCCTGCCAGCTACTTCTGCCTGCCATGTTATCAGACCGCCCGATGTCATCGGGCGGGTCAGCCCGATCTCATCGGGCGACTGATGGTTTTTGGTTTTTTCCTTCGCTTTGGAGCCCGATGCCATCGGGCATCTTTGGCCCGATCGGGTGACTGATGAGACGCGGTTTTTTAATGAATACGGGCCCTTCTTTCGAGACTTTTGGCTATTGTTTTAGGGCTTGTATAAATAGAAAAATCAGAATTATTAACTCCTATCTAGTTTTTATTATTAGTTTTCTCTAGAGAGTGTTTGAAGAACCTGAATTTAGTGCTTTGTGATTTCAATTCAAGATCAAACCTTTGGCTTATTCATAGTTCAATATAATTCGGTAATCTTTCTTCATTATTTCTTTGTTATTTCTTCCATTGTTATTATATTATTTTCTTAGTTATTTGCCATGTTTCAAAGTATGATTTTTATATGATTCTTGTTATTGTTTTCATGATTATGAGTGAGTAGTTCTATATCTAGAATTGTGGAGATCTATGTATGCAATGAGGGATTGATAGATTAGTTTGATTATCTTGTATTTCAACTGTTTCCTTTGATTGATTCTTCATGCTAGGATTATAAGTTAGGCCTGATTTATATTTCTATTGTTGCAATACTGAATCTACTTCGAGAGGAGAGATACCGTATAGGCCTTCAATTATGCGAGAGCGGCTGGGTGATCTTTGAGGGAGGTAATGTTCGAGAGAAATTACATGTGCCCTAGATAGTTGACTTACTAGGTGGTTATTATTTATCCTTGATTTCTCGAATTGTATGCATAGTGATCCATGATTCTAGTACTTTATTAATATATTTACCCTTCATATTTAATTCTGCTATCTGTTTAGTTTAGTAACACAACCATTCATCTGATTTCGTTAGTGTAATATTAGAGTTCAGATACATATATAACTTCTCCCTGTGGATTTGATCCTGACTTCCCTGACTACTAGTTAGTGGACCTTAGGTTATTTTTGATTAGGTGATACGACTTTAGCTATCAAATTTTGGCGTGTTCCGGGGAGACGGTTTATTTTATTTTGTCTGAATTATAGTATTAAACTAACCTCTACTCTGAAGAACAACCTGTTCTTTGGAGCATCTCACGTTTGTTTTAGTGTTTTTGGTGTATGAGCAGGAAATTGAAATCCCAAATCTCATCCCGTTCGATCCGGAGATTGAAAAGACCGCTCGTAGACTCAGAAAGAAAACTAAACAAGCTAACTGTCTGCAGGGACACCCTCCCAAAAGACACCTTCTCCACCATCTTCCCCACACCAAGAAACCCCCACCTCACCTATTACTCTCAACATGGGTGAGAATGTTACTCGAACCTTCAGAGACTATGCACAACCATCTCCTGATAACGTGCCTACTGGGGTACGGATGCCCACTATTGCTGCTACAAATTTTGAGATCAAGTCTCATGTTCTGAATATGGTTCAGAACAATCAGTTCGCTGGGTTACCATCTGAAGACCCAAATCAGCACCTGCAGAGATTTTTACAGTGTTGTGCTACTCAGAAGCAAGCTGGTGTTACTCCTGATGAGATGAAACTCCTCCTATTTGGTTTCTCTCTGCCGATAAAGCTTTATTCTGGTATAATAAGCTGCCTTCCACCATCACCACCTGGCCAGAACTTTCCAAGATTTTCTATCAAGTGGTACCCTTACCAGAAAACTGCAGATATGAGACATGCATAGTTACTTTCACCCAAGATCCTGGTGAATCTCTATATGAAGCTTGGGAGCGGTTCAAGGATCTGCAGCGTCTATGTCCTCATCATGGGTTGGACCAGTGGTACTTGTGTCAGATTTTCTACACTAGAGTTGATGCAGATACACGACGGGTAATTGATGGAGCATCTGGTGGGTTCTTCATGGATAAAGCAATTGAGGAAGGGTATGAACTTTTGGAGAAGCTAGCATCTAATCAACCTCTACCATTCGTTCCTCTTTGAAAAAGGGAGGTAAACATGATGTTGAAGCCATTTCTCCTACTGTCTGGGCAACTAGCTCTCTAACTCAGAAAATTGATTCCCTGAAGTTAGGTAATGATTCCTCCCAATGAGTGTTAATGCGATGGCTAGTGCTTCTAACTATAATGTGCATATAGTGATGCTTGTGGAATATCTGGCACAACTCTCAAGAGTGTCCTGCGCTGGGAAATAACTGTGAGGCCGTCAATGCTTTCCAGTCACAACCTAGGAACCAGTTCAACCCTATTCCAACACCTATAATCCTGGGTTAAGACACATCCAAACCTCTCATATAGGAGTACTAATGTGTTGAACCCTCAACCTCAACAACCATATCCCCTCAACAACAGGGTCAACAATACCAACCTCACAACAAGCTCCACCTGGTTTTCAGAGAAATCAAGCACCTCCACAGCCTGCTCCTCTGCTGACCCAGCCATGACAGAGTTGAAGAATATGATGTTCCAGATGCAAAGGGTTCAATGCTTTTCAAGCTGACACAAAAGCTCAACTGGAAAATTTGGGCACGCATAACAAGATGTTGGAGACTCAACTAGCTCAGTTGGCTAGTTCTTCTGCTAGTAGGCCACCTGGGGCCTTACCTTCACAATCAATGCAACCAAGGGACACTGCCAATGCCATCACTCTTAGGAGTGGAACACATTATGATGGTCCCCCAATGCCTAAGGATGGTCCGGTTGAGCCAGAAAAAAATGCAGACTACTGAAACTTCGTCAGCTCCTGAGGCTACCACCAACACAAATGCAGAGAAGCAAAGTACCTGAAAAAATTCCTCCACCACTCCTGCGATAAAGGTTCCATTCCCACTCGTCTATCAAAGAATAAGCTGGATCACCAACTTGGTAAGTTTATGGAGGTAGTAAAATCTTCAGGTAACTGTCCATTTACTGAACTCATTACTCAAGTACCTGCATATGCTAAATTTTTGAAGGAAATTTTGACTAGGAAAAGAGCCTTTAATGCAGTAGAAACTGTTGCCTTTACTGAAGAATGTAGTGCTCTTTTGCAAAATCAATCCCCTCCTAAATTGAAAGATCCGGGGAGTTTCTCCATCCCTTGTAATATTGGCACCATATTTATTGACAAAGCCTTATGTGATTTAGGTGCTAGTGTTAGTGTCATGCCCTTGACTGTTTGAAAAAGCTTGACATGGGAGATTTAAAATGTACCAACATTACTCTTCAAATGGCTGACCGTTCTGTTAAATACCCCCTAGGTATCTTAGAGGACGTTCCTGTGAGGGTAGGTAAATTTTACATTCCTGTGGATTTTGTTGTGCTTGACATGGAAGAGGATACTCAAATCCCAATCATTTTAGGGAGACCATTCCTTCATACTGCTGGAGCTGTCATAGATGTTAAAAATGGGAAATTGACTTTGACTGTGGGGGATGTAAGGTAACTTTTAGTTTGACCAATGCCTTGAAAAGTCCCATGCTAGAGGAAGCCTGTTACAGAATAGATGTCATTGATGTGCTGGTTAATGATGACATGCCTCAATCCCTTTTGCGGGATCCACTGGAGGCTTTGCTTTGTTTTACCTCTTCCACAGGTGATGATATTATCCGGACTACTGAAGTGGATGCTTGGGAAGCAGCTTTTACCTGTGTCGAGCTTGAGGTATACCACTCATGAGGATGAACGGTTAGTATGTGCTACTCACCGGTAGAGGTAAAGAAACCTGAACTGAAACCCCTTCCCCCTTCTCTGGATATGCTTTTCTGGATGATTCTGAAAATTGCCCTGTGATTGTTAGTGCTGCATTAAATGATGGTCAAATGTCTCAACTTTTGTCTGTTTTGCGACAACATAAAAAGGCCATTGGATATAATATTGATGATTTGAAAGGCATAAGCCCTGACTTTTGCATGCATAAAATTCATCTTGAGGATGATCATCGTCCTAGTATACAAGGTCAGCGTCGTTTGAACCCGAATATGCAGGAAGTTGTCAAAAAAGAGGTTATGAAATTGCTTGATGCTGGGATTATCTATCCTATTTCTGATTCTAAGTGGGTGAGTCCAGTTCAAGTGGTTCCTAAAAAGGGCGGTACTACTGTAGTTAAAAATGAGAAAAATGAATTAATTGCTACAAGAGTAGTTACTGGGTGGCGTATGTGCATTGTTTATAGGAAATTAAATGTTGCCACTAAGAAAGACCATTTTCCCCTTCCCTTCATTGATCAGATGTTGGAACGTCTAGCTTGTCATTCTCATTTTGTTATCTAGATGGCTATTCTTTTCTTCCAAATCCCTATCCACCCAGATGACCAGGAGAAGACCACCTTTACATGTCCTTATGGTACCTTTGCATATGAAGGATGCCCTTTGGCCTATGTAATGCCCCTGCTACTTTCCAACGTTGTATGATGGCCATATTTTCGTAATTTATTGAGTCCATCATGGAAGTATTTATGGATGACTTTAGTGTGTATGGCATTGATTTTGATGCATGTTTGCTGAATTTGCTAAAGTACTGAAAAGATGTGAGGATGTCCACCTTGTCTTGAACTGGGAGAAGTGCCACTTCATGGTTACTGAAGGAGTGGTACTTGGTCATATTATTTCTGAACGAGGCATCCAGGTGGACAAAGCAAAAATTCAAGTGATTGAGCAATTACCCCCTCCTGTGAATGTTAAGGGTGTTAGAGGTTTTCTTGGTCATGCGGGATTTTATCGCCGCTTTATCAAGGACTTCTCTAAAATTGCTAAACCACTTACTCAGTTGCTCCTCAAGGATGCCCCGTTCCTGTTTACTGATGAGTGTCTAGTGTCTTTTAACAGGATCAAGCAAGCTCTGATTACTGCTCCTATCATCCGATCTCCAGATTGGACCCTCCCATTTGAGATTATGTGTGATGCCAGTGATTATGCTGTGGGAGCTGTCCTTGGTCAGAGAAAAGACAACATCCTCCATGCCATCTACTATGCTAGCAAGACACTCGATGAAGCTCAAGTTAATTATGCCACTACAGAGAAAGAGCTGCTAGCTGTGGTCTATGCACTTGGACAAGTTCAGGACCTATCTGCTTGGGTCTAAAGTCATTGTCTACACTGATCATGCTGCATTGAAGTACCTCCTCGCCAAAAAGGAGGCCAAGCCTCGACTCATTCGGTGGATTTTGCTGCTCCAAGAATTCGACTTGGAGATCAGAGATAAAAAGGGTGCAGAAAATGTAGTGGCTGACCATTTGTCCCGATTGCAGTATGAAGATATGGAAGAAGGTCTACCCATTGAGACTCCTTTCCTGATGATAAGCTCCTGGCAGTCACTTCTGTTACCCCGTGGTATGCGGACTTCGCCAACTTTTGTGTGAGTGGACAAACCCCTCCAGAGCTGAGCTACCAGCAGAGAAAGAAATTTCTCCATGATGCCAAACAATTTTGGGATGACCCTTTGCTTTACAAGCTCTGTGCTGACACCATCTATCAGGCGATGTATCCCAGAGTGGGAGGTGCATGACATTCTGAAGCACTCTCACTCCCTTCCATGTGGAGGCCATGCTGGGCCTCCAAAACAGTAGCAAAGGTACTTCAATCTGGTTTTTATTGGCCAACACTTTTTCATGATGCTAGTACTTTTGTTAAGTCTTGTGATGCATGCCAACGAACAGGAAAATATTTCCCGTAGACATGAGATGCCCCAAACCCCCATCCTAGAAGTTGAACTATTTGATGTGTGGGGTATTGATTTTATGGGTCCTTTTCCCTCTTCCTCAGGCAACAATTTCATACTTGTTGCTGTTGACTATGTCTCTAAGTGGGTAGAAGCTATTGCATCACCGACCAATGACTCTAAGGTTGTCATGAAAATGTTCAAAAAGATTATCTTTCCACGGTTTGGGGTACCAAGAGTTGTCATTAGTGATGGGGAATCCCACATTCACAAAAGAACCTTTGAAGCCCTACTCAAGAAGTATGGTGTCTACCATAGGACTGGCCTAGCATACCACCTCAGACAAGTGGGCAAGTAGAAGTGTCTAACCGTGAAATAAAGTCTATTTTGGAGAAAGTGGTAGCTAAATCGAGAAAAGATTGGAGTGATAAGTTAGATGACACCTTATGGGCTTATAGAACTGCTTTTAAGACCCCTATTGGTACCACCCCTTATCGACTAGTCTATGGAAAAGCATGCCACCTACCTGTCGAACTAGAGTATAAGGCTTTTTGGGCGGTTAAAGAGTTGAACCTTGATGCTAAATTAGCAGGAGAAAAGCGTTTATTGCAAATCAATGAGCTTGATGAACTTAGACTAAATGCTTATGATAGTTCGCGTCTCTACAAAGAGCGCACTAAGAGATGGCATGATAAGAAAATTCTGAGTAGGGAGTTCAATATTGGTGACAAGGTTTTATTGTACAACTCTAGATAAAGTTTTTCCTGGTAAGCTGAAGTCTAGGTGGTCTGGTCCTTTTTCTGTCACTAACACTAACAAGTTTGGTTCTATTGAGGTGATGAATGCAACAGGTGAGAAGTTCAAAGTTAATGGACAACGTCTGAAGTTGTACTATACCGGAATCCCTGTTGGATCTGTGGAGGAGTTATACCTTCAACCCCCATCCCCTTCTGTTTGAGGGATGAAGCATTATGGTCGTGCGGGACCTTTATAAACCAGCGCTAATCGGGAGGCAACCCGATTTCTTTCCTTTTCTTTCGTAGTTTTTTCTAGATTTTTATTTTTTTACTTTGTTTATTTTTGTAGTTTAGTGAGAGAGTGAGAGGGTACTGATATTCCTCTTCAGGTTACATGTGTGCAGGAGTGCTTAGCAACTGAAAATTCTCAAAAATACGAGCCATTGCTTACTGGGCATAGCCCGAGCCATCGGGAGGCTGCCCGATCGGGCGCGCAACGAAAACATGAAAAGCAAGAAAAAGTGCATCGCCCGATGGATGGGCTGGACGCCGATCGGGCGAAGTTCCGTCAATAATTTACGACAAATTGGCAGACGCCCGATGGGATCGGGCGATCACTCCCGATCGGGCCCGTAACCAGAACTGGAAAGACAAAGAATATCGCCCGATCGGGCGTTGACACCCGATCGGGACCGCAACCAAATCTCTTTGGCGAAATAAACTGACAGACGCCTGATGCCATCGGGCAAGTTTGCCCGATCGGGCGTGCAACGGATTTCAAAAAAAAATCGAAGGGGAAAAATACGCCCGATCGGGCTTGGATTCCTGATTGCTAAATTAAAGGGGTTTTTCCCCTTCTTTTCACTCACTTCCTCTCACATTTTCTCTCTCCTCCAAACCCTAACCCCCAAACTCTCTCATCTTCTTCTCCAAAACCCCCTTTCCACCATTGAAGACCCTACCTCAAACCTTCAAATTCTTACCAATTTTTCTCTCCTATCACTTTCTACTCATCTCTCACCCTACTTTCTTCACTTTTCTCCCACTTTATCTCTCCCCTTCATCTCCTTCATCTTTTCCACCATTAAAGTGAGATTTGAGTGATACTAGTTTTCCCCTCTTTTCCCCATTAGAGAGTGAGTTGAAGCTTCATTTTTGCACATCTAGACCATGTTCACAAGGCGACGAAAATCTACAACGGGCTCACAACCACCACCACCACCGGAAATTCCCCGAGATGAGACCTTCCCGGAAGTCATCTTCTCCACGGAGGAACAAAGAGAACGATTTCAGCGCCTCAAGGGGCGCGAGGTAAGTCCTACCACGTTCCTTGATATTGAATTTTTGGATAAATTGGGAATTCTAATGAATTTAAGAGATTTATGAAAATATTGGTATGGAATCCCTTTATCCTGTTCATGTCAACACATATCCAGTGCTTGTGTATGAATTCTACAGTAGCTTAAACGTGACCCACCCTCGCTCAGGACCAATTTCGCATGTTTCCTATCGGCTCTTAAATAGGGACTTCACCCTCACCCTCCTGGAGTTTGCTCGCATACTCCGTGTCCTCAACCGGGGGGAGATTGGGCACCCCTGACTATCATCACAGGGACATTTACTATGCCATAACAGGGGACGAAACTGATTTTACCTTGCAACATTGTCATGCTAGGTACATACACCAACCCATCTTTAAAATTTGGGTTCGTTTCATGTCAAAGACCTTGTTTGGGAGGGTTGAAGGGCAGCTCATTCGAGGGATGAGCTTTATCTATAGGTAGCTACATGTATCGGGGCACTCCCGCCGCTTCCACTACAACATCCCTCACCATGTTGCGCTCCAAATGGAGCGTATTGCCACCACATACCCTAAGCGGCGCGCCGATGGGACGTTCTCCTCTCGGCCCATCGTGAACGGGGGGCTAGTCACTCTTTTTGCTAGGGCCATTCCGACTTTGACGAGACTCGTTATCAGCCGCCTTAGGCCTACCCTATTGGACTATGCCTATTCACTCGCCTGCATTGGTTAGAACGGGGTGGGGATACATACCAGTGGCAAATTAACGGAATGCGTTCCATTGACCTGCCCAACCCTTTGGCCAAAATCAAACCTGGCCAACCTCACTATCACCTTCCCATTGCAGGTTCTGACTTTCCCACCCCTCGCCCCCAGATCCTGAGCGTACCTATACCGTCGTCCCCATGTTGAGGATATCCCTCATCTTCTGATGCTCTCCTCCCCCATATTCTACTGCTCCTCCTTCCTTTGATTTTCAGGAGATGATGACCCTGCTTCAGCATATGGATACTGGCATTGCAGCCAACACAGCGGCCATCCAGGGCATCAGCCAGCAGGTTGATGCCAATGGTGTCCTTCTACAGAATCTCAGTCAGCGGGTCGATACATTAGCCAATGATCAGCACCTGGCTTTGTATTCGATGTACGACGAGAACTGCCGCTTGCATCGCATTGCTGAGCATGATGCACATCCCTTGGTATACTTGGAACCCGAGCTACAGTCAGCCCGGCATGAGGTGGATGGAGATGAGGCTAGTGAGGACGTGCACATGGATGACTGATATCCATGTCTCTCCTTCCTCTTGTTGCAATGAGGTCATTGCCACGTTCAGCTTGGGGGAGGATTTCTGTAAGTATCACTCTCACTATTATTGCTTTTTAGGTAGGTTAGTTACTGTGTTCTTAGGCTAGTTAAGTTAGTTAATTAGTTAACTTTTTCTTTTCTAAAAACAAAACAACAAAAAAAAATGAAATATTGCTGAAAAAATACCAAAAATACGAGTTGAACATGAATAGTCTAATTGCTTCCCTGTGCCCCAAACTTTGCCTTTAAAAATGATTTAACTCATTATACTGGATAGTGGGCATTCGTGATTGGGATGTTGTGATGTGATCTTTGATTGCCTTGGTCTTGAGTAGATTTTGATGATAAAACACCTACTTTAACTGCATGCTTGAACTGGTTACATTGTAAGGATTCATTCGAGCCTTCGGATGCATATTTATGTCCGAATTATCCTTGTGTGTTAGTTCCTCATATCATTCTTATCTTGACTTTGGCATTGTACTCGTTGATTTCTGATGACTTTGAACATTGTGCTGTGATAGAGGCGTTCAATTGTTTGATTTTTGGCCTCAGAATTTTCTAAAAAGAATCATTTCCCTCCTAGCCCGCTGAGCCTAATGAGTTTTTGGATCTATATCAAGCCACATTACATGCCTTGAGCCTTTTCAATGTTTATTGTCCCAAGCCTAGCTTGGGGGAGCATTTGTTAGGTTAGAACTATGTTGTGTGGTTGATTTTCGGGTTGATTGGAAATAATATGTTTATGTTGACATGAGGTGAAGTGAATAAGAGAAAAAAGAAAAAAAAATAGAAAATAACACATGAAAAGAATCAAGAAGTCACGAGTCATGAAAAGAAAAAAGAGTAAAAATCAGAACAATACATTTTGCTGAAAACTATCAAGGAGACAATTGTTGGTTGGTTCGAAAAATCTAAAGTTGGTCATTATTTTGGGTATGTGATTGAGACCATGGAAGTTGTTTTACCACACCTAGTTCTACTAGTGTTGATTGCTCCCCTTTTCTGGGCTTTTCCACCACATTCCCCAAATAATTCCCATACCTTTACCCGAGCCCCATTACAACCCTCAGAAAGACCTTTTGAGCACTTGTTTGAATGTTTATTGGAATGATACAGAGTCAATGTGCCAAAGTTGAAGTTTAAGTTTGTTATTCGAGTCGACTTGAGTAGGATGAGCGATATTTTACCTTTTCTAAACACATGAGAGTGTGAGAGGGAAGGGATATTATGGTTGGGTTGGTGAGCGTTCGGGCACACTTTATGCTCGCCCAAAAATTGAGAGGAGTAACACCCTGGTGAGTCCCTTTTCAAGATATGCAAGTTATGTATGGCTGCTATTTCGGACAATTTGCTTAAGTGATTGGTAGTCAAAAGTGATCTGATTCAACTGAACTTGAACTTTGCTTGCTTGAAGGTTTTGAGGTCAAAATGTTTGAGTTTCATACTTTAGGGGTGAAGCAAATTCTATTCATATTCATGTTGTGCTTTGCTTAGGGACAAGCAAAGGTTTAGCTTGGGGAGTTTGATATTATGGTTTTATATAGAGTTTTCTCCCCTATTATGTGCTAAAAGTTTGGTTATGGTGCTCTTAGGAGCCATTTGGTACTAACTCTCTCCATCTAGTTGTGGTTTGCTATTTTGTATTGAATTGTAGGTTTTGGAAGCTATTACCTACTTTAATTGATTGCACATGGATTAGAGAGGTTGGATGCTGATTTCTAGATCCCGAGGATGATTTCCGGGACTTTGAGCAAAGGAAGAACAAGAAACGATTAGCTGACCGGCCCGACAGGATCGGGCGGCCCAGCCCGATCGGGCGAAGAAGACAACTTTATGTTCTGCTGCGGGCCCGATCGGGCGTTCAACGCCCAGTCGTATTTCGGTGTTTGCCCGATCGGCGACGTGGCCCGACGTCGGGCGCCCCGCCAGCTCTTCTGCCTGCATGTTATCAGACCGCCCGATGTCATCGGGGGCAGCGCCGATCTCATCGGGCGCGCTGATGTTTTTGGTTTTTCCTTCGCTTTGGAGCCCGATGCCATCGGGCACTTTGGCCCGATCGGGCGACTGACGAGACGCGGTTTTTTAATGATACGGGCCCTTCTTTCGAGACTTTTCTATTGTTTTAGGGCTTGTATAAATAGAAAAATCAGAATTATTAGTCCTATCTAGTTTTTATTATTAGTTTTCTCTAGAGAGTGTTTCAAGAACCTTAATTTAGTGCTTTTGATTTCAATTCAAGATCAAACCTTTTGCTTATTCATAGTTCAATATAATTCGGTAATCTTTCTTCTTATTTCTTTGTTATTTCTTCCATTGTTAATTATATTATTTTCTTAGTTATTTGCCATGTTTCAAAGTATGAGTTTTTATATGATTCTTGTTATTGTTTTCATGATTATGAGTGAGTAGTTCTATATCTAGAATTGTGGAGATCTATGTATGCAATGAGGGATTGATAGATTAGTTTGATTATCTGTATTTCAACTTGTTTCCTTTGATTGATTCTTCATGCTAGGATTATAAGTTAGGCCTGATTTATATTTCTATTGTTGCAATACTGAATCTACTTCGAGAGGAGAGATACCGTATAGGCTTTCAATTATTAGGCAAAGTGACCTTTGACTATGCGAGAGCGGTTGGGTGATCTTTGAGGGAGGTAATGTTCGAGAGAAATTACATGTGCCCTAGATAGTTGACTTACTAGGTGGTTATTATTTATCCTTGATTTCCCGAATTGTATGCATAGTGATCCATGATTCTAGTACTTTATTAATATATTTACGCCTTCATATTTAATTCTGCTATCTGCTTAGTTTAGTAACACAACCATTCATCTGATTTCGTGAGTGTAATATTAGAGTTCAGATACGATATTATAACTTCTCCCTGTGGATTCGATCCTGACTTCCCTGACTACTAGTTAGTGGACCTTAGGTTATTTTTGATTAGGTGATACGACTTTAGCTTATCACGTACCAATGAAAGATATATGGAAACATCAAAAGCTAGCCGATGCATATAGGAAGAATGTTTTGCGCTTACATGGTGTGCCAAAGGACATTGTGTCCGATAGAGATAGTAGATTCTTATCTAATTTTTGGCAGAAGCTTCAAGAAGCCTTAGGGACACAGTTGAAAATGAGTACATCATTTCATCCTGCTACTGATGGTCAGACAGAGCGCACAATCCAAACACTCGAGGACATGTTGAGGGCATGTGCCTTAGAATTTCAAGGCTCGTGGGAAGATAGACTGGACTTGATAGAATTCTCGTATAATAATAGCTATCATTCTTCAATAGGAATGGCCCCATATGAAGCCTTGTATGGCCGCAAGTGTCGTAGTCCTCTTTGTTGGAGTGATATTGGTGAATCTTGTTCTTGGCCTGAAATGATCCAAGAAACTGTAGAACAAGTAAAACTGATACAACAGAAAATGAAAGCGGCACAAGATAGACAGAAAAGTTATGCTGATAAATACGACGACATGCAGAGTTTGAAGTCGGTGAGAAAGTACTCTTGAAAGTTTCTCCTATAAAGGGAGTAATGCGATTCGGATGAAGGGAAAGTTAAGCCCTAAATTCATCGGACCGTATGAGATCCTAGAAAGGATAGGTGAAGTTGCCTATAGATTGGCATTACCTCCAGAGATAGCTCGAGTTCACAACGTTTTCCATATTTCTCAACTTCGTCGCTACATTAGTGACCCCGCACATGTACTCACACCTGATGAATTGCAACTAGAAGATAACCTTTCATATGTTGAGGTCCCTATGAAAATTCTTGATAGTAAAGTTCGAGCAACTCGGAATGGAGAAGTTAAACTGTGAAAGTATTGTGGTCGAACCACAAGGAGATGAACTTAGTTGGGAATCCGAGGATGCGATGCGAGCTCAATATCCCCACCTATTTCAATAGGTACGCTTATAGTTACGAGGACGTAACTAATTTTTTTAGGGAGGGTGGAATTAGTATGATTTCATTTCAATTCTTAGTATTTAAAGATAATTTTGACTTGTATTAAGTGTTTGATCCACTGAAAGTTAATGGCATGTTGAGAGTATGCTAGTGAGATAGTTTATGTGCAAGTTTGATACTATATAGTTATTATCTTTCGTACTTTAATAATAGATAGTTGGCTAAACATGTAAAGTTAATGAGCTAAAGTAAGTGGTAGGATTTTCGCTACGAGTTTAAGAATTGTTTCAAGTTTCGAGGACGAAACTTATTTTAAGGGGGGTAGATTGTAACACCCCGATTTTTGAAACAGTTTATTATTTATTTTATTAACTATATTATATATTTTAGTTTATTTAATAATTAAATTCATTTATCTTTAGAAATTATTTTGTAAATAATTTATATGCTTATAGTGGGAATCGGGAAATAGCCCTCTCTCTTTTTTCTCTCTAAAACCCTAGCCTCCTCTACCCCTTCTTCATCAGTTAGGGGCTGCCATGGATGATTTCATCCATGGTAAGCCCCTTTTCCGCTTTATGTTTTTATTTCATTTTCTTGTTTTGTTGAATAAATTAGTATCTCTTTATGAGATTTCTTCAAATCCTGTTATGGGGTTTTTTGTCTCTGTTGTGGAGATCTCCTTCTCCCCTATGGGAGTTGTGAGTGTAGTTTTTTTGTTTCTAGGTATGAGAAATTGTTCTTATTGGTTGAAGTTCGAGACTCAACACGAAGGTATTGGAATCTCGAATGCGGTTAACATGGTTCGATCAAGAATGCTCTTCCCAACCTATGTCAAAATGATAGACTTCCTCATCAATAGCTGTTTGATTCAGCAAATACAAGGGGGTTGCGCTGTATTTCTCGATTTGGTTCATTATAGTTTCTTCAAAGACGAATTTGATTTAATCTTGTTTAATTGTATCTTGTGTTTCTTTAATATCTATTGTAGATGTCGTTTGAATTAATAAAAGTTCTCTTTCAAAAAAAATATGCTTATAGTGGGACAAGTTTAGTAAGTAATTTAATTAATAACAGTAATAAGAGGAAATGTATTCACTATATGTAAGAAGGGGGGAAAGGGAAAAATAAAACAAGAAAAGAAAAAGGAAAGAAAAAAAAATATAACAAACAAAAGAACGACATTTCATAACGGTGCTTCACCACCGTTCAACCTTCACCATCTTCACCATCTTCTTCTCTCAAAAATCTTTAACATTCTTCCTTCATCACACAACCACCACCGTTGCCAACGACACAACCACAACCGCCACTAGAGGTGACACCATAGAAGTAGGCGGCACAAGGGAGAGCAAAGGGGGTCGTTGTTGCTGTAATTTGGAGCATTTAGTGCTCGAATTAGGGGCATTTGCAAGTTATTTTTCATCCCCAATCTTCTATATTAGTGGGTAAGATGAATTCCTCAACTAATTTATGTTTTCTTTTAAAATTATGAAGTTAGGGTTTTTAGATTGAAATTGAATTAGGGTTTTTGATTTTTAGAGTTTGAGTATGGAATGTATTGAGTTGAATGTTCATTCATGAGTTTAATAGTTAGTTTAGAATAGTAGGAAGCTTGTCAATGGTCAAGTGAATATAGTGTGCTGTAATTCGTAGAATTACCAGTTCAGGTTCGTATTTTGCATTTTTAGGAAATTTACTGGTATTTTTAGCAAAAATACTTGTAACAGCCCGCTCTTCCGAGCTGCTAGCGAAACACACTTAATAACCATAAGCTGGAATTAACTCTTAATTAAATTACTTCGCAGCGGAAAAACAACCTTAAGTACACCAATATCTCCAATAATATTCTCAAATATCACATACAACGAAATATAAATAACTATTCTCAAACTAACTATCTAAAATACAAGCTTAATCCTTAAGCCGCTATGACACCTTAGTCTTGCTTCACTTCCATTCTCGAGCTCTTGATATCAAACCTGCAAATTCAGAGAAGAAAATACAAAACAAAAACAATTCCAAAATGAGTGGAAAACTCGTAACCTTTACTTCAGCCCGTTATGAACATTTTATTTCTCAAATCATTTTCATCTCGTTACACCGCTGGCATAGTTCACTCTCTTAAACAAATCAGTGGCAAGTACAGGCTTTGGACAAAAGGACAAACGCTGCCTCCAAGGTTCGTTATGGAGCGTAGCCGACCGTATTAGGTCAAAAGAGTAACCATCCTCCACCCATACCTTGCCCACTTTCTATTTTCAGTTCATAAACTAAGCCAGCAAAACATTTGCATATTCATAATCAATCAATGACATTTCATCATCACATTCATATCTATGGCCATAGTACGAACTTATTTATCAAAAACATAACACAAAGATCCACACACACACAAGGGCATGAGTAAATGATTTTACTGAACATAAAAGTTACCTGAAATGCAATCCAGTTCCAACCACGCAATTTCCTTTATGAATCTTATCTCCAAATGATTCTCCAATCAAAAATCATCTTCCCATAATTACCTCATAACAATAACCATAATTAATAACTAATCATAACTATTCTTAACTAGAAAATGAAACCATAACCAACCTCAATCTAGAAATTATCAACCTTTAACCTTCTAATTTCCTTAATTCTCAATATAGAAATCCTTTACAACCATATGCAACAACAACACCATATCCACAACCATCCAACAATAATCACCACAAATAACTACACCAATTTAGCAACCCATTTTAAAAATAACCGGCCACAACAATCCTTGCAACAACACTACAACAACAACCAACTACACAAGCACCATGAACCAACAAATTTCTGGAGTGGAAACAAAAAAACAGGACAACACCATAACAATAGCAACTTGGGGTAAAATTACTAATTTCATAATTCTGAAATTCAAAGAAATATAGACAAGAGGTTTATACCTATGTTTTACTTGAGCACATACGACAACAACAACATCAATAACAACAATAACCACGCATCACCACCACCCAACAACACAGCAACAAAAGCAACAGCAACTTAGGCTAAACAAGACTGGAATTTAGAGTTTCAATTGGAAAAAAAAGAGGTTGATATACCTCTGCTCACAAGAGCAGCGACGCGAAGAACAGAGAGCGGAGGTTCGAAGCTTCAGTGCACGGTGGCGAAGCCGACGAGCAGCAGTAGGTGTGGTGAGGCGGCGAAAGTCAGACGGAGCTACAGCGGCGACCGGGTGGCGCGTCGCAAGTCCGGTGATTGCAGCAACCATGTGCAGCAGCACCGACGAAAACCAGCGAGAACAGAGGAGGAGAGAGAAAACGAGACATCAACGTCGTCAAGAAGGGGAAAATCCGGCGAAGGAAAGACGCGACAACAGGTGAACCCCGACGAGCACCGGCAGCGCGACAACAGCATAGGTTTGGCCGTCTGTTCGTCGGTGGAGCACAGAGTACGATACGAGAGAGAGAAAATATTGGGGTTGGGGTTTCAGGTTTTCAGCTTTGGGAGATTAGGAAGAACAAAGGACACGAGAGAGAGAGAGGGAAGGTTTAAAGGGTTTGAGCTTTGTTTAACTAAACCGACAAAGAAAATATTTGGGCAAGCATATCTAACCGACAACAAAAAGAAAAAGAAATGACTTTGGTTCTCTAATTTGC
Organism: Beta vulgaris subsp. vulgaris; assembly: GCF_026745355.1. Classification (NCBI taxonomy): domain Eukaryota; kingdom Viridiplantae; phylum Streptophyta; class Magnoliopsida; order Caryophyllales; family Amaranthaceae; genus Beta; species Beta vulgaris. Next base: position 43,367,608 of record NC_079206.1, on the reverse strand, counting down.
GAAACACCGCTCAACTAAAATGCACAAAATTAAAAATATAAAATAATATTAATAATAATAAGCTTATAAAATCAAACATATAAATATATTACAAACACGACAATATAAAAATCACACTCCACAACTCAAATAAAATAAGAATTTTCGAAACATAATTAGCTTAATGAATATAATCAACTTCTAAATAAACGTTTTTAAAACTAGGGCTATTACAATACTATTTCACAAAAGTTGTTCGTATTGAAATTTTACTCAAGATAGGCTTAAGAAACGCTTGATTTGGACTTCGTAGGAGAAAGTTATGCTCATATTAAGTTTCTGTTCAAATTTCATATTTTATATAGTTGATTTTAAAACTCTACTTTTTCATATAATTGTTTCATAATAAACTTTTGAGTTACCATATGAACATATGATTCTTTAATGTTGATTTTATATAAAGTAAGATGATTTTGATTAATTTGGTAAGGGTTTTAGTTAGACGGTTTAAGTTAGACAGTTTGACTTAGACGGTTTGACTTAAACGTTAGAACATGAAAGTCATTTATATGGTAAAAGAACATGATATGTTGTTTGATTTTTTATGTGAAATTTGAAAAGAGTGATGGCTTTGTGAACTAGAGTTAGTTGTATCCAAGTCTTTTACTTACGAAGTACACACATTAAAATTGTAGATTCCGGTTTCATTGAGGAGCCGTATTGACTGAGCTAGTTGATTTGATATAGTTTAAAAGGTAAGATTCCTTACTCAAAACTTTAAGAGTTACGAGAGAGGTCTACAAAAGATAAGATTTCAACTAAAACTTTCATATTTACTAGAAAAGATTATAAAGGTATGTATCTCTCTTGAGTTGAGATTGATTTGGATAAGAGGATGTTCCTCCTAATACGGATAGTTTGTTTTCAAACCTTGAATTCTAGAATAGTTACAGAGAAGATTTATGGATAGTTTTATGTTTTTAAACTGGTTGGGATTGCCTTTATGGTGTCTCAAGGAATTGGAACTTTGTCGGGATCGTCTCGACATTACAGAATAGTTAGGGGGTACGTTGATCAATACCTCAGACTTAGATCTTCTGCCACGGTTTGACCGTTTCTGGGGTGTGCACACTAGGGGTCTTTGTCTAGTAGTTACCCGGAGGGCCTAGCTAGCCCAATGGGAAATAAAGTTCGTTCCGTTCCATAGATTTATTATTCTAAGATTCTGAAAGAAACTGTTTTAGCAGAGAAAATAGAAAAGTATTTGGTTTGGAAAAGAAATGAAGAAAAATGTTTTACAATGTTTTATTTAGTATTGGGGTTGCAAAAGTGAATGATTTGTAGGATATAATTGATGCATCCTACCTGCACATGTATTTGGCTTTACAGTATTGAATCTTTCTCAGCTTGTTTGGCTGATACTACATGCCTGATATATGCAGGTACATGAAGGCTTAGAGTCGGGGTATGGGCGGAGAGCAACGTCCACTAGTTTTGCGTAAATATAGTTATAATAGTTCCTGGTGCATTTCTTATATATAATCAATATTTTGAGACTTAGGGTTGTAAATATTAATCCACCTAAATCTTTATTCGGCTGGGTTGTAATAGTTTAAAATAAGCTTTAGTTTAGTGTTGGTGCAGGTAGTTCTTCCTTAGCGATTATTCTCGTAATAATCGTGGAATAACACGTTTGGATTTCGAGCAGTTATACAGGAATTTCGTTGGTATTTGAAATGGGTGGAGTTGTTGGGAATTTGGATTTTGGATTGCTGATTTGTTGAAACAGGTTTAAAATTCGGACGCCAGTCCTAAATTAAATTTTAGGCAGTCCATTTTTCAAACGGAACTCTGCCGAATTTTAATATTATTTAATTTAATTAATCACTCGAAATTCAGGGGTGTTATACAGATGGCCTTTATTGAGCATGAGCGCGATCTCCCGACACAACGCAATGCATTCTTCTATTTTATGGCCACGGTCATGATGAAATTGGCACCATTTTGATTGATCTTTCTGCGCGTCAGGTTGATCACTCTTTCGTGGTCAACGGACGGATGCTCCGATTTTGGTTAAGGCGTTTACGACACCTCCGACATCGACAGATAATCAATAGGACTCAAGGTCAGAATAAGTTGGCGACTTCGTCCTTGTGTCAGCACCTGCATTGTCAACAACATTAGTAACGTTATGTACCTGACCAGGACGGTTGTAAGGGTGACTTTGCCAATTGTTCTTCTTAGGGGAGTAGGACTTGCGATTGTTGGAACTTTCAGGCGCATGACGCGTTGATATAGTGTTGAGGATGGCATCATCTTTTTCCAATCGCATCTGCGCCAGTGCTCGGGCTTTAACTTCCTCGAACGTCTAGCACAAGTATTTCGTCAAACGGTTGTAGAGCTTTGACCGAAGAATTAGACCTTTCCTGAAACATTCAATGGCACTTTTAGTGTCAAGATCTTTAATACTAATCATCTCTTTATTAAAGCGATTATAATAATCGCGAACAGATTCTTTAGGTCCTTGAACGACGCCATATAGATCGCTAGTCTGCTTCTCCAAGCCGCGGTTGCCTTCGAGCTTATCATAGAATTTGTTGACCAAGGTAGAGAAGTTGTTGATGCTTCCTGGCTTGAGGGACCCGAGCCATTTGAGGGCTGGACCGGTTAGTGTGGCTCTGAAAAACTTGCACATGCATGCTTCCACGAGATGCTAGGGGACTGACGCTTGCCACATTCTCTGCTGGTATTGGGCAACATGCTCGCCTGGGTCGGTTAAACCATCATAGCTGGCAATGAGGACGGGTAAATTGAGCTTTTTAGGGAGTACGACATTCGAAATCCTCTCCATGAACGGTGACTTTGCATAGCCATTAGAATGCTCGACGATGCTTGGCGTCAGCGCCCCTGGAAGCTGGGACATAAGCTTCATCAGGCACCGGTTTTGTTTCTCGATCAGGATCATCCGCTTCACCATGGGATCTACATCTCCGTCGCCAGGAGTCTTTTCTGGATCGTTCAAGGGATCTTCTTCCTCAAACTCCGGGTCATCTTCATATTCGATACTGTCTGAATCAGTATAATTTTGCATGAAAGGAATGTCCTCCATATTAGCGCGATGTTTTGTCTTGGATGCTTTTGATAAGGCCAACTCCTCTTGCAGCTTCTGGATTTTCTCCTGAGACAAAGATAAGTCAGAGGATAAACGCTCATTATCTCTCTTTATTTCGGTCATCTCTGCTTTCATTTGATCATAGAGCTTTTGCATTTCATCGAGACTTGGTGTTTTAGCCATTGGATGGGTTTTAGAAGAAAGTAATTAATCTGGTTATGCCCCACGGTGGGCGCCAAATTGTTTATGCTGAAATTTGCCTTAGGACAGAATTAAAGTTAGTGACACGACAACTAGATGTTTGGACTAATGAAACAAGAAATTAATGCAGAGGGGGGGGGGTTCAAGGGAATGACACAAGGAAATGGTGACGCGGAAAACCCCAATGAAGGTGGGTAAAAACTGCGGGTGGAGATGATTCCACCAATACACTATCGGTGATCGTCGTTCCAGATGAACAACAATCGTTACAGTATATTTTTTTTATCCAAGTACAAAAATAGTATCATTCAATGTGACTAATGAATAGCTTGTGCTTGTATGCTTTTTCTCTGAATAATGTCGTGTGTTTTTTATGGCTTTTTCTGTGCTTAAATACTATAATTCTAAGCTAAGATTTTACAACGGTTATTCTCCCGAAATCTAGGAGATTCTCCTTGTTATTCTCAACTCGTCATATCTGCTTCCTAGCTTTGTGCAACTGCCATTGCTCGTACTCTTACTTGGTCAAGCGCTCTCAATCTGGAGCCCTTCTTTCTCGGAATATCAGTTGCTAGCTTTGCTGACTTGGTCTCTACGTTTTTTCTTTGCGGCTGACCTTGCATCGTAACGTTAAGGACCTTAAGTCATTACGTCGACGTCAACCTGTAAAAATCAGCCATAAAAGTTATCAGCCTAGTTCCAAATTCGGACCAATGGGATCCAACTTTTTTTTGTTCACTCCAAAATTTTAGATTTTGGCGAACAAACTCATCACCAATGGCATTGCTCTAATGAAACAAAAAACGTCCTTATCTAAAGAGAGAGGAAACCAGAACGAGATCAGAAGAAGGCTGAAATTTTGGGAACAACGGTCATTTAATAGGGAGAATCATGGCAACAGTTATGGCCGTAAATTAGGGAAAATCGAAAAAATTAAGGAAGAGATTATGGAAAAAAACGGTAACTCAACACTGAATAAAAAGGTAATTAATGCTGACAAAATATTGACCCAAAAAGATAGTTAAATTAATTTTATTCCCCAAAGCCCAAGGCCCTGGCCCGGTCCGGGGGGCGATGCGCGTGTGGTAACTCCAATCACGACATACCCACTAAAAGTCTCATTACTACACAACTCAAAGGGTAGAGGAAGAGTAATGGTTATAAACCTTACATGCCCCTTTTACTCTTTCAATGTGAGACAAATGACTCTTCATATTCTTTTGAAGCAAATTTTGAATTTCTAAGAAATACTCTTACAAACTCCAATAGAAAGAACCGACTCAAGGAAAAGAACCGGGTGAACGAAAGATAAAAGTTGGGTAATTTTACCCATTTATAAATTTCCTAAAAGGAAGGTATTGGAATCCTCTAGAACTCCTTACTAACGTAGCTCATTCAGTCTTATTTTTAGCATAAATATTTTTAAAATAAATTCACGATTAAGTTCTAATATACTTGTTAATATGAATGGGATTAAAAGATGCTCCAAGCTAATATTCAAACTAGTCAAACTGGCCCATTTAACCAATAAAGGACGAGGTAACTTTACTTTTAATCGCATGCTCTAGAATATAATTATTAGTCAATAACCAATAAAGGACGAGGTAACTTTAGACGTCAAGATGAATATAATTTGTTGTTCAAACTTGATTGTGACTTACTAGAATCATACATTACCCGATCGAAATTTGATTCTATTTGACAAATATTAATTAATAATAATTACAGATTTCCACCCCAAAAGTCTCCAAAGTTTGTTAAGTCTGTTAGTTATGTGTATTTATTACTTATGTGACGTGCGAGAGTTAAAAAACGCTTGTGAAATATTGGGACTTAGAAGTGCAAAAGCTCTTCGTTAAGGCTGGCTACCTGAAAGTTTCGGGATGAAACTTCCTTTAAGGGGGGAAGCCTGTAATACTTCGTATTTTTGGGAGTTATTCTTTTGAAAATAATAAAATACAAAGAATAAAACTAAAATATGTTAATATTATTATTTACAAAAAAAATACAGTTTGGGCAAGCCTACAGTTATAACTTAAATATACAACCTACCTTTTATACCTAATTATATTATGGTTTGGGTTCATTTTTTTTTTAGAAATAAATAAAATAAGGAATAAGAATTAGATTTGGGAATAAATCCTATTAAACCTAGGTTTATCATCCTATAAACAGGAGAGAAAAAGAAAACAAAATATAAAAAAATCAGCAAAACCCTAATCTAACTTCAGCATTTTTTTTCCTTCCTCCTCCCTCAAAGAATTTATCTCTGCTCTCTCCTACTCCCTTGTCGCTCTTCATCCTCCTCCCTCACAATAATTAACCTCGCTCCACCCCTGCCCTGAGTTCGTTAGCCTTCGAGTGGTGTGCGAGGTTGTGTATGTGCGCGAGTTGTTGATGTGTGTCATCGAGTGTACAAATCGAGGGTGCGTCGAGTGCGATTGTCGGGTGTTGTGTGCGAGCGAGGGTGCGACGTTGTGTGTGCGCGATGAATCGTTACTACTACTTTGTGTGTGAATGCTCGAAGGCGAGTGTCGTGCTTTGTGTGTGAGGTGTGGTAGATGCAAGTCGAAGGTTGTGCGGCGTGTGTTGTGTGATGTGTATGAGGTGTTTGCGTGGCATGCAAGACCTTCAAGTGTGGTGTGCGAAGTCGCGCGAAGCGTTGAATCTCGGTGCGAAATCGTGTGAGGCATATAAGTTGTGCGTCGGTGCGAACTCAAGCGATTGTGCATGGTGTTGCGACGCGAGTCGTTGCGGGATTTTCGTGGCCGGTGATTGTCGCCGACGAGTCTGTTGGGTATAAATATATATATATATAATATAAATTTCTCTTTTCCTACTTAATTTAATTATATAATCTGATCTTGTACTTTGAATGTAATTTGATTAAGTTGTAATTTGATTAAGTTTGTAAATACTAGCAACTTATAAATTAAGTAAAGGAAATCAGATTTATAATTATATTGGTAGTTTTATGGTAATTTTATTATTCAAATCTAATTTTTACAAGACTTGTACATATTGGGTTAAGTTTTGGTTATTATGAATAAGTATAATATAAGCTAACTAAAATCAGCTTTGTAAACATATTATTTATTAGTTCCCAAAGACGTTAGTGTCAATAAAGTTTATGAAAAAGGAAATTTAAACAGCAAGATTGGTTATTTTTATATTTCGAAACATTAAGTTTTACATAGTTAGTCAAGCTATTTTTATTTTAATAATATCAAGGGCGTAGCACTGAAATATTTCATTATTCGATTAGGTCCCAATTTCATAAGCGGCGTGTTCAAATAGTCATCGAAGATTCTTCGTTACAAGGTACGTATGCGTACTAGTTCAGTAGAAATGTTAGTATCATGTTAGGTCATGAATTCTTTCATTGGAACCTAGAATCATGATAGGGAACAATTATATAATTATGATTGATGAGATTGTTTGGTAACATGAAATCGATTGGAAATCTGTATGTATTTCCTGATTGTATGACTTGTGAATTGGATTGCATCATTATTAGAATGTGTGATTCAATCGTATTACAAGCATGAAATGTATTGGATTGGAATCCTTTGATTTATTGTGTAGCAAGGATGTTACAAGAACTAAGGAATTGAGCAATGTATCAAGGAAAGAACATTAAATGATTATATGTTTAATGTTATATGAATGGATAATATTAAGAAATGATTTTGGCAATAAGCTTGTACTCAGACTCCCTACAAGTAATGAACAATTGGGGGAGTATAGGACTTGTTTACACTCCTACACAAACCTATTTTGACGATAGTAGTGTCCTTATAAATTTTGATAACTCAAGTAGGCGGAAGGTTCCGCACGATCTTCGGGGTATGCATACTAAGGTGATGGATGTGAGACGGAACGAAACCGTATTTGCATTTCACCTAATAGACCAAGTTGTCTATTAATGATTACGTAGCCCGTATGAATCTAGTAAGATGACGGTGACCATTCGTTGCCAACTAAATCATAAAAGTAATAAATGTAATACTATCGTAGTATCTTGTCTAGGAATATTTCATATTGTTTTGACTGCTTAGCATATTATTTCACTGTTTTAGTACGTACTCAGCATACCTGATTATTTGTTATTTGTGTTTGTTTGTTGACTTATGATGAACCATTGATGATGCGATGGGGAGCATATTAGGTATGTTAGTGATGATGCATGAGAAAGGGCTTGTGGGGGATATTCTCTAGTTTACAAATTTTTAAATGTTTTGGTTCAACTTATAGAACTATTATAATTTACTTAGTTTGTGGTTTGAATAAAAAGGGATATATCAATGATGATTCCCGAGTTATAGTTAACATTTTATTTCCGCTACAGTTTAGTTTTCGTAACAATGTTTTGAGTTAATGTTTTCATTTCAAAAAGCCTTGCGTTTCACCACGGCAGTAACACTCGCTCCCAAAGTTGATACGTCGTAGTTTAGATGTGTATGGATTTTGGGGGTGTTCCAACAACAATTAGCTATACTAAATTACTAATTACTAATTACTAAAACAAAACTTATAAACTTAAAATTACTAAGGAAAAATTGTCAGGAATAAATTAACTTTAAGCCATCCGCTAAAACCAAGTCAGCCTTTTGATTATCCTTGAATAAGTCAACCTTTAATACCAATATGTTTTTAACAAGTCCTTGCTTGTTGTTAACTTATTTAAACGCTGAAATATGATATGTGCAACTATTCAAAGGGATGATAGAGAAAACAAAAAGAAATTATAAATTTCAAAAAAGAAAGAAAAAAGTCACATTATTTGTAATTTAACTTGTTTAAAATTGACAAGTACTAAAGGTTGACTAATTTATGAAATAACCAAAAGATGACTTATTTTTAATGAAGAGGATAAAGATTGACTTATTATTGACAATTATTCCAATTACCAATTATTATCGACATAAATAATTATATATTAAATCACCATGTCATGAAATATAAATCACTGGATCATAAACTCTCTATCCATGTGACTCTTAATCCCCACTTCTCGTTGATAGAAAAATAAGCACATGGATCATGATCTTCAATAGTTGATTTTTCAAAATAGTTAAATTCAACCCTCTATCTCTCCCACACCCTCATATCCCAAACACTAATAATTTGTTTCCCTATCTCAACCCTAATCCCTAACCTCATTCTTTCGGCCTCTTTCCCTCTAACGTCATCTCTTTCCCTCTAACGTTATCTCTTTCCCGCTACCTTTGACTCTAACGTCATCTCCTTTTCGCTCAGCACTCTCACGTCATCTCCTTCACTCAAGACTCTCACACCATGATATTCATCTACAGCAGCAAAATATCACCCAATCAACGAGCATAATATCAAGGATTTAGTAGTTATTTGGTTTAGAAGACGAAGCTCAAGATTTGGAGCAGAAATTTTCTTTTTGTTCTTTAGGTAATTTCACATACATTTATATCCTCTATATAGGATTTTTTTTAGTTTATGTTTCGATATGTTATTTTTAGTTGAAGTGAGATTTTCGTTTAATAGAACTGATACAAACCAAAGAATTTTTTTTTTTGTAAGTGTTCATAGAAACCAAATTGGAAACTGATATTACATTAGCACTGAACACTTAAAAATATTTTAAAAAAAATAGACTTGCATTATGCCAAATTTGAGGTTCCAAATTGTAAGTGCTATTATATGAGATCTCATATTACATGATAATAATATTAATATTAATATGCCATTTTGTATCATGATAATATTAAAAAAAATAGAAACCAAATCTGAGGTTCCAAATTGTAAGTGATCGTAGGAAACGATCTGGTTTATATGAACACTTACAAATATTAAGAAAAACATATTATATAGATTAGGGACCTTACAAATACTAACATGAAAAAAAGAATTGAAACCTCAGATTTGGAAAGTGATAAGCGTAACATCAAAAGTATTAATGAAAATTTCGTGTCAATAGTTTTTTTTCCGAAACAAATTATATGGAAAATCTAACAATAACTCAATGTATAGATCTTTGTATTACCTGGTGTTTACTGTATTAAAAATATCGATGTCATGTTGGTGTTGTGTTGTGATAGATATTTGGTGTTATGTTGCATTGTAAATTGTGATAGATCTCTGGTGTTTTGTTGTGTTGTCATACCATAGACAATCAAGAAGTATCACATGGATTTGATAACGAATATGAGATAGGTAACGATTCATTTTTCTTACAAATTTCACAATATTTTTTGTTTCTTTTTGTTTATGTATAATGGTATGTTATTTTCTAAAGGAATCGATGGTAATGATAATCAAGCTCCTCATTCAGTTGGTGATCCTACAATTAATGTTGCATCTCCAGATCAAAAGAAAGCTTCTTTGAAAAGGGGGAGACGTACTTCACCAGTTTTGGATCATTATGATTTCTTTACCTTGCCAGAGGGTTTGATTGCAAAATGTAAGTATTACAAAACACAAACATATAAGTACCATAGTCGTGTTAGTACTTCTAATGCTAAAAGACATTATGTTAATTGACCGTCTTACGTAGAAGACATGGGCAAGAATCCTGATGTGCTTGTTAGCTCTAATTTGATCAAAAAACTTATCTGAAATTGTTAGTTGAATCTATATTATGTCATGGATATGCATTGAGTATGGTTGAGCATGAAAGGGCTAGAAAATACATGCTTATGTGAATCCTATGGTCAAAATTGTAAGTAGAAATACTATGACTAAGTGGTCCATGCCAAAGTATAATGGTTTAAAGAAACAATTATTTGATACGTTAAGAGCTTTAACTTCTAGAATTTGCTTGACTTGTGAATTGTGTAAAGCGTGTATTGTAAATGGATACCTGGTTCTTATTGTTGATTATGTAGAAACTAACTGGTAATTGCGTTCAAAGGTTCTGAATTTTCAGCATTTTGAACCTCCCCACATTGGTAATGATACTTATGAGTTTTGTTCAAACTTTGATTAGAGAGTGGGGTATTGAAAGAAAATTTTTTACAATAATTAATTACGCTAGACAATGATACTAATATGCATTAGTTTGTTGCAACATTAGAGTGTGATTTAAATTATTGTTCTCCTTTACCAATGGATGGTAAATATTTTCATGTCAAATGTTTTGCACATGTTCTGAATTTAACTGTAAAAGATGGCTTAGCTTGAGTGTTATTGATGAGCCAATTAGGAAGGTTCGTGGTTGTGTGAAGTACATTACACATTCTAAAGGTAGAAAAATCAAATTTAAACAATGTGTTATGGTTGCAAATTTCGATTTTAAGTTGAAGCTTTGAAAAGATGTGTCCACTAGGTGGAATTCTACTTTTTTTAATGATTCAAAGAGAATTGTTAGCCAAAGAATCTTTAGATATATTTTCCAAAAGAGAAAGTAATTATGAGTTTGGTCTTTTAGCACTTTAATGGAAACCTATTGAGGCAATAAGTGATTCCCCACATGTTAAGGCTCTGATTATCCTACTTCCAACAATTATTCTGCTAATTTTTTGAAGTATTGAAAAGCTTGTATGTGATGCTCATATTGATGTCGGTGCTATGTTACGTAAAATGGCACCTTAAATGCCAAAGAAGTTTGATAAATATTGGGGGGACTATTCTTTGATCTTATCCTTTGTTGTGATTTTTGACCCTCATTACAAGTATAATTTGATGAAGAGTTTGTATTCTATAATATATATTGATGATACAACTGATAGCAAGGCACAAGCTGTGCTTTCAGAATTTATTGAGATGTACAATTTCTATACTAAATCTATAACACCTTGTGATTCATCTTCATCATCACAAAGAATTATACCAACATCTCTTTCTCCTCTTCTACCTCGTGTTAAAGACCAGCAACATATACAAATGTAGAGTTCTATTTATATGTTTTTGTATAATTTTAATACAAATGTAGCTCAAAGTAAAGCTGGCTACTCACATCTGAAGTGGATGCTTATCTTAGTTTGCCACTAAGGATTGATTTTCCACATCAAGAGTTTGATATATCCTCAATTATTGGCAAGAGCAATTTGTATATTATCCAATCCTGTCTCGAATGGCGAAAGATATATTGGCCATTTCAATCTCTTCGGTTGCTTTCGAATCGTCTTTTCTTATGGGTGGCTGAATCTTAAAGTAGTGGAGAAGTTGTCTCTCAGATGAACATGTTGAGGATTTGGTTACTTCTAAAAATTGGTTAAATAGTCATGAGAAAGAAGAGTATGTAAATTATGAACTTGAAATTGAACCTTCATCTTTGACTTCTGAGGACACCGAGTGTCTTCCTAAGTAATCATTGTAAGTAATCTTATTTATTTTTTCTTTAATATTCAGTATTTTTACTCTGTTTTTCTTCTCTTTTCCTTTTCTCCTCTCTCTTCCTTTTCTCTGATTTTCTCCTCTCTTTCCCTTTTTTTATTCTGTTGTTTTGCCATGTTGTTGCTCGCTGCATTACCACTTTTCCGTGGTGTTGGTTTGTTGAGTGCAGCGAAGGGTGGGGGATTAAAGAGTTGGTGCTACAGCTCTGCCAACATGTTCACCTTTAGCTATTTTTGTTGTTGAACACTAACTTAGATCATTTTTTGCTATGTATATATCGTGACACTGTTTTTCCGTGGTTTTTCATGGTGCTGCTTTGTTGAGTGCAGCTTAGGTTTGGGGGAGTAATGAGTTGGTGCTACAACTCTGCCAACATGTTCACCTTTAGGTATTTTGGTCGTTGAACACTATCTTAGAGCATTTTTTGATATGTATATATCGTGGCAGTTTTGGCTTAACCTTTTATTATGAGTAAAGAGTTGTTTCAAAGCTCTACAACCTTTGGCTTCCTTAGTACACTATATTTTTTATGTGGAACATAAACTTTGTTGATCCTAGTTTCATGTGATGTAAATATATAATGCTATATTTTACAATTTTTCTCCCTCTTCACTTCTAACTCTTATAAATTATTGATATGATGGTTAAATTATCAAAAGTTGCGACTACTTTGTCATATACATGATGTTGTGAGTGTTGACCCTTGAGTTTTGAAGATGACCTAACCACAAAAGACATAGTATATTTTATTTATGTTATTGCAAGGTAATTCATGCTCGAGCTAAGAGAATACTTGATTGAAGATTAAAGCGGAGAATTAATCAAGATCGAAGTAAAGATGTTCGAGAGATGAAGAATCAAGCATGGAATGAAGATTAGAATACATTAGGGTATTTATTAATCTTCTTGTTAGGGTTGAGTGAAAGCTTTATTAAGTTCGTGGTGAATTCTCAAAGGAACTTGGTTCTGTTCCCATGAAAGGAACAGACCTGGCACTATAGGAACAAGGCTAAGGAACAAGACTTAAAGATTAGGAACAAGACTTAAAACTAATTTAGGAACTTTTAAGTGACTAATATTGTGCGCCTAAGAGAAATCTGTGCCCAATATAGTTGTTAGAGTTTTTAGGGATATTTTGACTAAGATCCATTATTTTAGGAAGTTAGTTTAAGTTTGTTAGGAAAAGATTTTAAAAAGATTTTCTAGATTTTAAATTAACTGATTTTCAAACATTATCTTTTTAAAATATATATTTTATCTTTTATATTTTATTTAAAAGATTTAGTTTTCGAAAAATTAATATTTCCGGTTTTTAAATGTTTCGGATTTTCAAATTATAAAAACTGTTTTTACGGTTTTATAAAAGATTTTGAAAAAGATATTTTTCCTAAAAACTAGCTAAAGTATTTTATTTATTTATTTCCTAAAAAAAACTAGATTGCACGCCTAAATTTTACTGCTACACGTTTTTTGTAGTTAGTGGATTTAGTGGCTTAAGTTAATCATCCTCCAAGTATTTATTTAATTAAATAAGGTTAATTAATCTCCAAGTTTGTAAAAACCACGTAATGTGTTACTGCTTCTATGAATTGAAGTAGTGGATTAGTGGATGCTTTACATGACATGGAATAATTAATTTATTTTAATTAATTAATTAAACATCATGGAGAACATGTGTTAATGGTCTAAATTAGTGGAGAACATGTCTTGTCTTAATTGTCTATAAATAGGCGCCTAATTCATTTGAGCAAAATTGTGTCTGACTTAGTTAATTTGTCCTAAGTTATCTAAAGTGTCAGTGCTTTTTCTTTAAGAGAATTCATACTTACATTAATCAGTTTATTACTCTTCCATTATTTTATAAAGTGTATTTTTGAGAAAAAGGGTTTGAGTGAACTCTTTGTAAGTGTGAGAAAGCTTTGAGTGAAGCAAGAGAAAGAGAAAGAGAAAGAGAAAGGAACTTCGAGTGAAGTTTGAGAGAAAACGTCAGTTGTTGGGAACTGTCGTGTCGTTGGAACTTGAATTGAGTGACTTAAGTTGAGAATCGAGAGAAAAGTAATAGGTTGTAATCAGAGTTGTTTTGGCCTATTATAGTGGAAAGTTGTTTAAAATCCCTTGTGGTCGAGGTTGTTTCTTCCTACTAGGCCTAGGAAGTTTTTTTCCTCGTAAAATCTCTCGTGTTCCCATTGTTTGTTCCCAAGTTTACTTTTAATTCCGCAAAAAGTATAGCTTATTCTCTCACTATAATTCACCCTCCCCCTCTTATAGTGCTCATATTATACAACAATTGGTATCAGAGCGGGAACTCTAATATTCAGGAAACCCTGTTGAGTTCAAGATCTTGAAAAATATGAATACTAGAGAGAAACTGGAAGAAGGGTACTCTACGCAGAGGCCACCAATGTTCAATGGTAAGTTTTACACTTACTAGAAGAACAGAATGGAGATCTTTATCAAAGCCGACAATTACCAGGTATGGAAAGTCATAGAGGTAGGTGATTTGAAGTCACTACCACTAATGACAAAAACGAGGTAATTCCTAAATCTATATCTGATTTTGATAAAGCTGATTTCGAAAAGATGGAAATTAATGCTCTTGCTATAAAACTGCTTCATTGTGGTCTTGGACCTCATGAACACAATCGTGTCATGGGATGTAAAACCGTAAAACAAATTTGGCATCTTCTTGAAGTCACTCATGAAGGTACGAGTGAAGTTAAGAGATCAAAAATAGATCTTTTGATGAACCAATATGAACTTTTTCAAATGAAATCAAAAGAGTCTATCCAAGACATGTTTACACGCTTTACTAATATTATTAATGAGCTAACATCTCTTGGTAAAGTGATTACATCTGAGGAACAGGTACGAAAGGTCCTAAGGAGCCTTCCTAGGGATCGTTGGATGGCTGATGAAGATGAAGACTCAGAAACTGATGAAGAAGAATCCGCTCTCATGGTCCGAAAATTCAAAAGAATGTTTAGGAACATGAAGAATGGAGATTACAAAGGTAAGAATAAGAAATATTCTAACAAACTTGTTTGTCATAAGTGTGGCAGTTCTGACACTTCATCAAGGATTGTCCCCAATGGGAACAAGAAAAAGGCAAAGGAAGGGAACAAGCAGAGATAGGAACAAGAATACAAAAATCCTATACTCGATCTGACATGAAGAAAGCTATGGTTGCTGCATGGGGAGACTCTGACTCGAGAAGAAGATGATCCTCAACCAAATGAGGAGACTGCAAACTTCTGTCTTATGTCTCGACAATTCCGAATCTGATGAAGAGATTGAATCTCTTGAGGCAAGTCTAGACACCATCAAAACTCGTCTTAATTCTTTAAGTAAAGAAAAATTATTTGAGTTTATTGTTGACGCTGTAAATGATTGCAAAGATGAACCATTAAACTAAAACAATGTCAACATGCTTTAAGTGTAGCAAAGGAACATACCTCTTGGCTTAAAAGTGTTCGTATTGATATTGAGAAAAGATTTTTCGAATTGTTTGGCAAAAATCTTAAATTAAAAAAGGATTTCGAAAATCTTAAAAATGAGAACTACTTGTTAAGTCTTGAGTTATCACAACTAAAAGAGTTTGTTCCTGAAGTAAGTTCATTTGACATTAAGTCAGTTCCCTTGCAAAGTTTCAAATCTGAAATAAACGAATTGAAAAATCATGTTTCATTTTTGGAAATTGAAAATAAGAACTTGTAGGGGAACTGCACCAAATGAGAAATGAAAAGAAAATGCTACCTATTCCAAACTGGATTAAGAACCCTCAAACAAAACGAACTGAAGGTCTTGGTTTTAATCACAAAAAGAAATTTGAAAAACCTAAAAAGAGAGTTGATTTACCAAGTGATAAAGTTTGTATGTTTTGTGGGAACACTGGTCATTTTAGGAACTCTTGTCCTAAAAGACTTGGTCGCATCAATGAGAACTTGGAAACAAGTAAAGTAATTTGGAAAAAGAAATCTATTGTTCCTGAAGGAAAGGAACCCAAGAAAGATTGGGTTCCTAACTCTAACAATTAGTTTTCTTGCAGGTTGGAGTGAGGGGGAACAACACATGGTACCTAGACAGTGGTTGTTCTAAGCATATGACTGGAGATAAATCAAGATTTCTCTCACTCTCAGCCTATAATGGTGGAAGTGTGACTTTTGGTGACAACAAGAAAGGTAACATAGTTGCCATGGGCAAAGTTGGTAAGTCATCGTCACATTCCATAGAAATGTGTTTCTAGTTGATGGATTAAAGCATAACTTGTTAAGTATTTCCCAATTCTGTGATAGAGGGAACTGTGTGAAGTTTAATAGTGAAAAATGTTTAATTGTCAACAATAGCACAAAGGATATCATTTTGGAAGGAACAAGGAAAGGGAACACATATGTTGTGGATCTCAACCTTGTTCCCAAAAACAAATTCACATGCCTTAGTGTTATTGATGATGATTCATTTTATGGCACAAGCGTCTAGGTCATGCTAGCTTTTCCTTGCTTGACAAACTGCGTTCTAAAGAACTAGTTTTAGGTTTACCCTCTACTAAGTTTCATTTAGATCATTGTGTGATGCATGCGCAAAAGGAAGCATGTTAGGTCCTCTTTCAAGTCCAAAATGTGGTGAGTACCACAAGACCTTTAGAGTTAATACATATGGATTTATGTGGACCTATGAGGATACAAAGTAGGAGTGGAAAGAAATATGTGTTAGTAATTGTAGATGACTTCTCTAGATTTACTTGGGTTATTTTTCTTTCTAGCAAGGACGAGACTTATGATGAGTTCCTTGTCTTTGCAAAGAAAGTACAAAATTTGAGTGGTCATAAGTTACTTCACCTTAGATCCGACCATGGTAAGGAGTTTGAAAATTGTAAGTTCGATGACTTTAGCAGAGACAAGGATTAGATCACAATTTCTCAGCCCCTGAACACCTCAACAAAATGGTGTTGTTGAAAGGAAGAATAGAACACTAGAAGAGATGGCTAGGACTATGCTGATAGCTAGTGGCTTCCTAAAAACTTTTGGGCAGAAGCTGTGAATACTGCTTGTCAATTATAAATCGAGCCATGGTAAGACCTTTATTAAATAAAACCCCCTATGAGCTGTATTTTGGTAAAAAGCCCAATATTACATATTTCAGAACATTTGGATGTAAATGTTTTGTTCATAATAATGGGAAACAAAATATTGGAAAATTTGATGCTAGAAGTGAAGAAGCTGTATTCTTAGGATATTCTTCTAGTAGCAAGGCTTATAGAGTGTATAATAAAAGGTCTATGTGTGTAGAAGAAAGTGTGCATGTTATTTTTGATGAAACAGATAAATTTGATGCAAGCACACAGGTTGAAGATGACTTCGAAATAGGATTGCAAAAGATCTAAGTCTTATTGATGAGACTTTGGAAGACGAAGTCATGGGAACAAAGCCAAGGGAACAACATCCTGTTCCTGTTCCCAATGAGGAAGAAGAAGAACTAAGGTGATGCACTAGTGAATGAATCCACTATTGTTGAACCTGGTTCCCAAGTACAGGGAAATGAAGATGATCAAGGAAACCAAGTTTCCATCCAGGATTTCCAACCAAAGCCTTGGAAAACTCATCGTTCCCATCCTGTGGAACTAATAATCAGTGACATAAATAAGGGAACTCAAACGAGATCTCAATTGAAAAACTTTTGTGCTTTTCATGCTTTTCTTTCTATGTTGGAACCTAGGAATCATGAAGAAGCTCTCACTGATGCTGATTGGATCGTAGCAATGCAGGATGAACTTCATCAATTTGAAAGAAACAAAGTTTGGCACCTTGAACCTAAGCCTAAACATAACAAGGTTATTGGTTTAAAGTGGGTGTTTCGAAACAAATTAGATGAGTTCGGAACTATCATAAGAAACAAGGCCAGGTTAGTTGTGAAAGGATACAATCAACAGGAAGGCATTGATTATGAAGAAACTTTTGCTCCAGTTGCAAGATTGGAAGCAATTAGAATCTTCATAGCTTTTCTGCCTTCATGGGTTTAAATTGTATCAAATGGATGTAAAATGTGCTTTTCTAAATGGTTATCTTAATGAGGAGGTATTTGTAGAACAACCTCCAGGTTTTGAAAATAAAGAATTTCCTAATCATGTCTTTAAGCTTGACAAAGCTCTTTATGGGTTAAAGCAAGCTCCAAGAGCATGGTATGAAAGACTTTCTAAGTTCCTTCTTGAAAATGAGTTTAAAAGAGGAAAATTGGATCGAACCTTGTTTTTAAAATCAAAAGGAAAACATTTATTAGTTGTTCAAATATATGTTTGATATTATATTTGGTGCCACTAATGAATCTTTGTGCAAGGACTTTGCTAATCTCATGAGTAAAGAATTTGAAATGAGTATGATGGGTGAGCTCAACTTCTTCTTGGGGTTGCAAATCAAGCAAACAGAAGAAGGAATCTACATCCATCAACAAAAGTACATAAAGGAACTATTGAAAAAGTATGGTTTGGAAGCATCCAAAGTAAATCATACACCTATGGGAATCTCAACCAGATTGGATGAAGATTCTATAGGAACAAGTGTGGATCAAACCAAGTATCGAGGTATGATTGGCTCATTACTATATCTAACTGCAAGTCGTCCTGATATTGCTTTCAGTGTAGGTTATGTGCAAGGTTTCAAGCCAATCCAAAGGAATCTCATCTCACAGCTGTGAAGAGAATCCTAAGATACCTCAAGGGAACAGATGATTTAAGCCTATTCTATTCGAGAAGTGATACCTTTGAATTGAAAGGATTTGCGGATGCTGACTATGCAGGAGATCTGGTCAATAGAAGAGTACATCAGGTATGGTTCAGTTCCTTAGTCATAGTTTAGTTTCTTGGAGCACCAAGAAGCAAAACACAGTTGCTTTATCAACAGAGGCTGAATATGTTGCAGCAGCAGCATGTTGTTCCCAAATGCTATGGATAAAACAACAACTACGTGACTATGGAATCTACTTTGAATGTGTTCCCATCTATTGTGATAATACTAGTGCTATTAGTATTTCTAAAGATCCCGTCATCATTCAAGAGTCAAACACATCCATATTAGGCATCACTTTCTGAAAGATAATGTTGAAAAGGGTCTTATTAAAATGGAATCCTGTGAGACTGAACGTCAAATTGCAGACATCTTGACAAAACCTTAAATAGAGATAGGTTTGAGAAATTGAGACTTGAACTTGGCTTAATCAAATTGAAATGATTGCTACATATTCCCCTTTGTGTTAATTCTTTGGCATTAAGTCTGGATGTGCATATTTGATGTTTTATTTGCTTAAATACATCACAATTCTTATATGATTATTTCATATGTATAAGTAAAAATGTCTGAAAACTGCTCACCAATGTCCAATAATATTCCCCTTATTGTTCATAGGACAATTCTATGCCTTAAGTGATGAAAAGGATTAAAAGAATTAATGGAGTTCCAAAGTAGCAAAATTTCATTGTTTCCATTCATTGTTCCCAAACGCTGTTCCCAGCGTATTGATTAGAATTTTTTCTTTTCAAAATTCGAAAAACCATAAATATTCAGTTCAGATTTCATTTCCAAAAAATCCGAATTTTCCTTATATCTCTCAAGTTAGTTGAAGATATCTTTTTAAATTAGATAGATTTTTTTTCTTCCCCATAAAACGTGTAAATACACGGTTTTATTTATTTATTCCTTCCTTAAACAAAACAAATTTTTCCTTCCTTCTCATAAAACCGAAAATACTCCACAAAATATGACTACCAAAAACACTTCTCACTCTCTCTCCTCCCACAAAGCCGAAAAACCCTCTCCTTCATCCACTAAAATTGAATCACCACACCCATGGATATTTCTCCCAATTCTTCATCAGAATTCTAAGGAAAAGGAAGAAAAGAAGAACGGTTGAAATGGAGGTTGAAGAAGCTCATGCAACAGTGAGGGGGAATCAGATGTTCCCGAGAGAGGAACAACTCGGGTTGCTCGAAAAAATTCCACAACTAGGTATGTGCATGGACTTTTTATTGATGTTTCTTGGTGCAAAAGAGTAAATTTCGTCAATTGCTTAATATGATTAAGTTTCAAGGTGGGAAAACTTTTTTGTGAAATGTTATGGAAATAGTTTATTCCTAAATTGATGGATGAATTTTGTGAAAACTTTTCCATGGATGAAGAAGGAAATTGTTCCACTTGGTAAAGGAACTCAAATAGATTTTAATGCTAAAATTTGGGTAAATGCTTGGTGTTCCCGTGAGAGGAACGATGTTTATTTCAAGAAACAACGTGGTTCTATCCATTTTCGGACATTTCTTTGATCAATTATTGTTAAATAGGTGGTCAAAAGGGAAAAACATTTCTTGATCTAATCTTCTTTCCTCCCAACAAAATTTTTTCACATCCTCAAGAAAGCTTTATGCCTCGTCTTTCCAAAGTGCTCAAGTTAGCATGTTGGATTTAATTTACATTCATTGTTTAGCCTCTCACAAACACATAAACTTTCCTTTTAATGATTCAACACTTTGAGTCATTGCATTGAAAATGGATTTGTTGTTGGATATGGAGCTTAGTAACCGAAATTCTACTTAAGTTTAAGTGAAAATTTCGGGAACTCAGTCCATTGGGTATCCACGGGAAATATGTTGAATGTGCGTGCCTTGAATAACTTGAATGTTTGTGTTGTGAATGGAGAAGTTATAAGGGAGGCTAACTTGATGATGATGAGGATGATATGGAATGATGGATGATGAGTGGAAGAGAAGAAGAAGAAGAAAAAAGTTGAAGAGAAGAATAATGAAAAGGCCGAAAAAGAAAAAGAAAAGAAAAATCAAAAAGAAAAGAAAAATCAAAAAGAAAAGAAGAACTAAGAAGAAAGGGAAGAAGGTGGTTGATGAGGTGGTGAAACCGGTTTGAAAGCACTAGAGCTAGTCAAAGGTTCAAAAATGAAAGTGCTTAATTTTCCTTTCTTGATGCCGAAGAAAGTTTGAGGAAGATGAAGTAAAGGTGATTGATAGGGAAGATTATGAATCTAACCTACCTCCTTCTAGGGAACCGACTCCTGTTCCCATGGAAACCAATCCTCCTTTTCCTCCATCTCCACAAAAATCTGCCTCACCCTCTACCCTAGCACCACAAATGATCCTATCCCTCCCTCTACCTCAAAACCCTCCTGTTCTGTTCCTAAAGCTAAGAAACAGGTGTGTTCCCATTCTAGAGGAACAACCTGCTGTTCCCAAACCTAAGGAACAAACAGCGCAACCCAATCCTTCTCAAGCTCCCTCGTCTTCTCAAAATCCTACCATTGGTTCTACATATACTCTAGCTCATGCTAGAAGGTTGGATTCTTTGTTTTCCTTGGTTATGGGTCATTCGGAAGCAATGATGGAGTTTGCTACGGAAGCTAAGGATTTAAATGGGTTGGTAAAAGGGGTTATGAGCAAAGTTGACAAAGCCTTGGATGGACAACAAGAAATTATGGCTCGGCTTGGTGAACTTTCTTCCTCGTTCAAGCATGAACTCTAGATTGTTGAAGTTGGAAGACATTGTGCTCAAGGGAAATGATACATTGGCCGAAAATCATCAAGAAGTGATGGCAAAGCTTCATGATGTGGTGGAAGAAGTAGAACAACCTCCCTCTCCTAAATCATAAACTTTTCTCTTTAGTTTGTTTTATTTTGTGTGGGAACATGAACTTTGTTTAATATTTGTCTTTTCTATCCTTCTCCTTTAATCATGCTACAATGGAACTTATTATTTGATAATTCTAAGTTTGATCTTTTTGCATGTGTGCGTCTAAATGAATGGCTAATATTCTTGGATTGCGGTTTTTGAGAGTTGAATGCTTTATTTGCTTATACTAACCAACTTATTTCTTACAAGTTTGTGGTGTGATGTGTTTAGTGAATAATATTCATCTTTTTGAAATCGTGGACTATGTTTTTGAAGATGCCAAAGGGGGAAAGATAAGGCAAATCAGAGTAAATTTTTTTTGTCATGAATTATGTTCTCATATTTCGACTTTACAAAATAAAATAACGAGTCTATAATACTTAATTTAACTTGGTTACATACTTTGTTAAAATTGTTTTATATGACTTATGTATATTTTAGTATATGCCTTTTGTTGCCATCTTCAAAAAGGGGGAAATTGTTGACCCTTGAGTTTTGAAGATGACCTAACCACAAAAGACATAGTATATTTTATTTATGTTGTTGCAAGGTAATTCATGCTCGAGCTAAGAGAATACTTGATTGAAGATTAAAGCGGAGAATTAATCAAGATCGAAGTAAAGATGTTCGAGAGAATGAAGAATCAAGCATGGAATGAAGATTAGAATACATTAGGGTATTTATTAATCTTCTTGTTAAGGTTGAGTAAAGCTTTATTAAGTTCGTGGTGAATTCTCAAAGGAACTTGGTTCTGTTCCCATGAAAGGAACAGACCTGGCACTATAGGAACAAGGCTTAGGAACAAGACTTAATAATTAGGGAACAAGACTTAAAACTAATTTAGGAACTTTGTGACTAATATTGTGCGCCTAAGAAATTGTGCCCAATATAGTTGTTAGAGTTTTTAGGGATATTTGACTAAGATCCATATTTTAGGAAGTTAGTTTAAGTTTGTTAGGAAAATATTTTAAAAAGATTTTCTGATTTTAAATTAACTGATTTTCAAATTTTATGTTTTTAAAATATATATTTTATCTTTTATATTTTATTTAAAAGATTTAGTTTTCGAAAAATTAATATTTCCGGTTTTTAAAATGTTTCGGATTTTTGAAATAAAAACTGTTTTCCGGTTTTATAAAAGATTTTGAAAAAGATATTTTTCCTAAAAACTAGCTAAAGTATTTTATTTATTTATTTCCTAAAACTAGATTACACGCCTAAAGTTTACTGCTACAGTTTTGAGTTAGTGGATTTAGTGGCTTAAGTTAATTATCCTCCAAGTATTTAATTAATTAAATAAGTTTAATTATTCTCCAAGTTTGCAAAACCACGTAATTGTTACTGCTTCTATGAATGAAGTAGTGGATTAGTGGATGCTTACATGACATGGAATAATTAATTTAATTTAATTAATTAATTAAACATCATGGAGAACATGTGATAATGGTCTAAGTTAGTGGAAACATGTCTTGTCTTAATGTCTATAAATAGGCGCCTAATTCATTTGAGAAAATGTGTCTGACTTAGTTAATTTGTCTTAAGTTATCTAAAGTGTCAGTGCCTTTCCTTAAGAGAATTCATACTTACATTAATCGAGTTTATTACTCATCCATTTTTTATAAAGTGTATTTTTGAGAAAAAGGGTTTGAGTGAACTCTTGTAAGTGTGAGAAAGCTTTGAGTGAAGCAAGAGAAAGAGAAAGAGAAAGAGAAAGGAACTTCGAGTGAAGTTTGAGAGAAAACGTCAGTTGTTGGGAACTGTCGTTGGGAACTTGAGTTGAGTGACTTAAGTTGAGAATCGAGAGAAAAGTAATAGGTTGTAATCAGAGTTGTTTTGGCCTATTATAGTGGAAAGTTGTTTAAAATCCCTTGTGGTCGAGGTTGTTTCTTCCTACTAGGCCTAGGAAGTTTTTCCTCGTAAAATCTCTCGTGTTCCCATTGTTTGTTCCCAAGTTTACTTTTAATTCCGCAATCACTATAATTCACCCCCCCCCCCTCTTATAGTGCTCATATTATACAACAGTGAGATTAATGGTTATAGAGCTCAACTGATTATGAATTGCATAAATGTGCTTGGTTTGTGTTGAAGTTTAATTTACTATTCTATATTTTTTGTATCCTATAAAGATAAGTTGTAGCTCTTGTATTTTGGAATAAAATTAGTTACTGAATGATGAAACCAAATTAGAGCAATATATATGGTTTTATATATTATATGAGATAATTTCGAAGGCAACTAATATGATATCATAAAAAGGGATCAATATACGCCTAATTAGTTTATGGGGAATTTAAAGTATTCTTTATGATTACCGATATAGTTTATTCCCATAAACAAATTAGATGATATTAATTCTTAAATACTTATATATAGGACTTTAAAATACTACATGATCAAAAGAAGTTACATTTAGTTTTTTTATACTGCAAAATAAGGATATCTATAGGTTACATTTTTATTAATGCTATTTGTTTAAATTTATTATATTAAAAGTAAAAAATCTTAAGCTCAAATTGACTTTAATATGTTTTACTTTATTCAGGTCATGTAAATAAAGGTAACATTATCTTATGTTATTATATGGCAAGGTTAATGACTTGATCTGACAAAATCGAATATCAGGTAGCACATGTGGGTAAAAACGGGTACTACGTCGCAACAAGTCTGGTAAATCCCGTCACACTTTGCAACAAGTCGGGACAATAGCATGTTGCATAGAGTTATGATTGGTTACATGTCCTAATCGGCTCAGGTATCTAATTAGGTTTGGATCGTTGTCAGGTCGCATCGCTTCAGTTATCCGACTTTTTTGGTCGGGTGTCAGCTCAGGTCATGGAGTACCAAATCAAGATCAGTTATCAATTATTAAGGGTACAGGTCAGATTCATGTGACCTGCTTTACCAAAATTTCAGGTGCAAGTCAGTTACAGGTCATTACATTTAGGTCGGGTTCTCAATTTAGCTAATTTTTTAACAGCTCTAATCAACGCCAAGGGGAAACAAAATGGGGGGTCACAATGGAAAATATGCACATAGGAACTCTAATTACTCACTCAAGTTAATTAGTCACTCACGACCTATTCTCATGGCATGAGCAATTAATTAACCCAAATCAAGAATAACATGATTAATCAAGCTTCCCTAAAATAGAAAATATCTATTTTCATGAAAATCTTAGTCTAGCAACCAAATTTAGTACATCCCTTACTTCATTTCTTGATCCTTCAATAAAGATTCCAAATATGCAAGTCAAGTGGTGATCAATCACCCAACAAACCAAATCAAGCAATTTTGATCAACAAGTTTAATAATTCATATAATTTGGACAACCTGCTAGGAACCTTGTAAATTGATTGCTTAATAATTTGTCACTAAAAATATAGTCTTTTTATGTGTTTCCTGAACCTACCTATACTAAATATTTTTAGGGTGTATTAAAACATTATATGATTATTCTTTTGCATAAAATATGTAATGAATCGATATTTAGTAAAGGCCATCAATGTAATGTATAGATGGAGAAATCGATATTTACCCTCACCCCCGAACTCAACTTTTGGTTCCTGGCCATCTATGGAGTATAGATGGAGAAATCTACATTGGATAAGTCCCTAAAATGTCCCTACCAATTCAATATCCAATCAAGTTTATGATTCTTCCTTTCAAATAAAACCTTAACAATGGGGTAGTAAAATAAACAAGCTCACACCATGTGTAGGCTTAAAGGAATAAAAATCCACACCTACAATCGTGGACCTTGTTTAGTAAAGTTGGATATTTACCTATTTACAGGTTCGTTGATTTTTTATTTAAGTGAAAAACCAAAGGTTGGTTGGTTAATAATGAATTAATGGGATTATTCTTAGATTATTTGAGTTGTTGATTAACTTATTTAATCGTAAGATAAAAATGGAAATTTTGTGTATCCATTATATTTATGTTGGTTGTATTACTTTGTGAGTCACAACAAGTAAATAATTTGTTAATAACTTAAAGTGGAAAGTGAATAGAAATAAGTTTTAGACTTGTGCACGTCTGAAGTGTTGGACTAATATGAGTTGCACTACATGTGGTAGCCTATGGCTTTTCTTGGGACCGGATTGATCACCGTGTCCTATTCTATTTAATTAGTACCTCGATATCGTTGGTCGCGGGAGTATGGAGTCGCACCCGTACTTCGTCATCGAAATTGAAGACATGATTTGATTTGGACAACTCTATCCATTTACTATTCAATTTAATTATAATTAACATATTGGTTGTGGAGTGAAGTTCAGTATAGTGAGTCTGTTATTTGTTATATTATTATTTATCTCTAATTTAATACTTATTAGTATCATGTTAGGTTTTATTTATTATTTACTATGTAGTACTCAGCTTTGTTGATTTCGTGTTTTTCTGTGTGTCGATCATGGTTGTGCCTTATTGATCATGTAATGACCCATTTGGTGAGTAGTCGTATAGGAACAATAAGCCTCAACCATTCTAGATTTGAAGATGATGCATCATTGGGTGTCTGGGAACAGTGGAGAGCTTGTGCTTAGAATATTTTTATATTTTAAATACTTTGATTTAATATAATATGGTTTGACTATGCTTTGGTTTTGTAGTTGACTCTATGGTTGACTAAGTTTATTTATGTTTTCAAAGTTATTTATTTATTTCTGCTGTAAAATTGTGAATAAGCTGAGATACGTTATCACACAGCCACACAGGCGATAATACTTTGGTAATTCTCTATGTTTTGTGGGGAAAAGATATTTATTAAAATAGAGAATTGCCAGTGTGTTACAATAAGTTGCTTCGACTAGTAAGATTTTACCCATCTTTCTTGTTAACAAGCATATCTATGTTGACAAACATAGCTCCAAAACCTAACAACAATAATATCAGAGTCCTCACATCACATATTAATAAAATCAGGCAGACACGAGTATTCAATAGTTACTGAAACATAGAGAGGCCAAGTACCTCATCCAATGCATTGTCCAACAGCTCCGCGAAATCCGCATAGAAAAGTGAATATGATAGTAGTGGTAATTAGAACTAAGGAGAAAATATAAAGTTGTTTAAGAGAAAAAAACTATCATTAGTTGGAGTTTGAATGCATATACACTACTACAAAAATGCATAAAGAGACCCCCTAAAAAACACCTTAGAGACCACTTTAGAGGTGGTCTCTAGCTCAGTGGTCTCTCAGGGTAAAAGACCACTTATTATGGGTGGTTTGTTATATTGAAAGAAGAGACCACTTTTTTAAAATAATTGGTTTTTTTATGTATTGTAGTAGGAAAAAATAAGAAGGATAAGGAACCACATAAAAAACAAATGTGGTCTCTTTCATCGTACTAAAAAACCACTTATTATTTATAGGTGGTCTCTTTATCTTTTCAAAAAAAATCACTTAGATAGAAAGGTGGTCTCTTTCGTCTTCCTAAGTACTATATTTAATTTGATATAAGAGGCCATACATTAGAACAGATGGTGTCTTTGCCTGATCATTTTTTTAACGACAAAATTGTAGCTTGTGGCTTTATTTAATTAACCTATAATTTTTATTTGATATATATTTCCTACAAAATCGCGGGCCACTTGCATTGACAAAATTCGAATAATTATATAACTTGACAAAAATTTCATTGATGCAATACCATAATTCATTACAAAAATAATATCGATATATGAAGATTCAAAAAATCAACTTCTCAAAAGATACCTAAAGCAGCCATATTTCTTTCAACTCATATGCAGAGTAAATTAATCAACTCATTGTTCTAACTAATTACCTATCTAATCCCGCTTATTAACACCTAATCAAAATCGACACTTTCTTCAGATTCCTCTTCTTCTGCTTGTTTATATTCCTCCACGTATTTGATCCATAAGTCTCTCAACTCGTCAAGCTTATTTTGAGGAAATTCAGTTGTAACTCCGCCAAAGTACTACAAAGCATTAATAAAATTATTTAAAAATAATTTTTGATAAGCAAGGGAATGGTGTTTTGAAAGAATTGATACCTTACCAGGAATCACTTGTCGCCTTTTCTCTATAGTCTCGAGCATATATCGACATATATAATATCCACAGTCCAGAGATTCTTGGGATTGACGAGGACACTTTTCATAAAGGTAATTATACAATTAGTCATATTACATATTAATTTTAAATAAGCATCAATATAAATGCATCAAAATAATAAAAAATTAGAATAACATACCTCAGGTTTTTTCCACTTAATTGTCGGATTCTTTTTCACTTTCTTAATGTCCTTTCGATATACAAGACTAAATTTTATGATTCCCCTAAAAAATTGACAAGTAAAAATTAGATGATTACTTCAATATTATGAGTTGAATATATAATGTACTTTGTATACATACTCATTTATGGCTTAAATCATATGAAGGAAGACTTACATTAGACAGTGACTTAGAAGATTGGAGTATTACATATTGTGTGTTTCGACATGTGATACAAGTGAATCCAAAAATTAAAGCTACTTTAATGTAAATCGATGATCAGACAACTAGAACAAAAGTCTCAAAACCAGTTACTGTATCCCCATGAGCTCAGAAGAAAGCATAAGGATGACCAAACGTATACTCTAGGGTGTATCAAGCAATATGCATATGTCGTAGATCAGTCATAACCCACAAAACTAAATTAAAAGATACAGAGTAGCACAGCAAAGAGACAATACCTTGAGACTCAAGATAAGTAGCACAAATGCATTGATCACATAAATTGCCAGCAATGTAATGTGGCATGAGAACGCAGCAGAAGCTCCACAATACGATTAGCATTCTCTGAGTAAAGTGTATTCTTGCCAATGAGTCCATCGGCCTTGAATTTCTCAAGTGATATCTCTGTCCAGCATTGTAGACCTATCATGCTGACCACCGTACATGCTGCTGAGATTGCTAGATAGCGCACACCCATCGCTAGCAACTACTTTATTTTCTTCAATAGGACTAAACTCCCCCAATTTCATCAGAACAAGATCAACATAACTCTTTTATCTCAAATCAGTCACCTAGTCTTGACAAAACTATAACTGGTGCCAATAAGCATTAGCACTTATAATCTCAGATTTCGACGTTTTTATTCAGCTCAGGACTAACCAACTATCCTGTGGAAGATAAGCAAAACGCGAAACCCTTGCGATCAATAAACCCAAGATAGGATGATTGTTTTCAAGGAAGAAACTAAATATGACATAACCTGCTAATAATCCTTGTAATTTTCTAGCTTTTTGCGTGAAAAAACAACAAAAGAAATCATAAACCACTAAATGTACATAACAGCTAAAGAACAAAAATCAAAATCAGGTGAATTTAAGACAGCGCAACTAACTCTTAACTTCTAAAACCCAAAATTTTCGATTCTTGAACATAAAAACTACATGTGAACACCAGATCATCAAATTATCATAAAATTCTGCAAATCCATTACCCTAATTTTTTTCATCATATACTAAACAGAATCCAAAATTTGGATAATCAAAATCAAAACTAAAAAATATAGGTATAACAAATTCACCACTGAAAATTACATAGAATACGAACAAAAATAAAATCGTAATGAAGAAATCGATCTAAGAATTAGAATTATCCTGATATGACATAAGAATTAGAATTGGATGAATATTAAATGTTGTTTTGCAGTTAGAGCATAGAGGAATGATATTGAAGACTAATTTAGGAACACCAAGTGGTTCCTCTTATAATCGAAAGAAGGATATTTTGTGATAAAAATCTAATAATTTCATATTCTGAATTTGCGCCAAACCTTCCATGATTGATGAGGCCTGACATTCATATTTGGACCAAATCCATAATTAAAGAAATATGAGAATTCAATTATACCCTAGTGTCCAATTCCAAAAATTCAAATTAATATACATATCCAAACTACGAATAACAAACAAACAACTACAAATGCGAGATGAATTCAACACTTACCGTGATAATTCGGTCGTCGCCGATAACGCGGTGGTGGTAGACTGCAATGGAACAGAGTATACTGCGAAGTCGAGTAGCAGACTGCGATAATTCGGTCGTCGGGAAAAAGGCTGGCAAAGACGACTAGACTGCGAGGAATGTTGGCCGCCGGTGAATTCAGAGTACTGGAAACGGTAGCCGGCGAAGGAATTTGGGTGGTTTCGCGTGCAAAATAAGGCGGTTCTAATGTTACGGTATCGGTGCTCTGGGAAGAAGAATGAGATCGTGATGTGATATTGTGATCAATATCAATATAATTGTGATTAGTGAAGAAGGAATAAAATATTCCTTTTAGTTAGGGCTTTAATTTTTAAAATTGGAATAAGGCTATTAGTTAGGCGCCTTTAATTTATTTTTTTGTTTTGAAATTTAAAATTCATCCCGCTAATGTATATTTTAGGATTCCATATATTTTCTAAAATGATACAAAATCAAATTAAAATAACCACTTAACAAAAATAAGTGGTTTCTTTAATATTGGAGATTTTGAGGATGTGCAAAAAGACCACATTTCTAAAAAGGAGGTCTTTTTTATTATACTATAAGAGACCTCTCGTCTAAAAAATTAGGTGTTTTTTGATAAATAATCACTTATGTCATCAAAGTGGTCTTTTATGGGTGGTCACTTTGCCCATATTTGTAGTAGTGATACAGGACTAAACTAACAAATTTGAATAAAACGCATAGATGTTCTTACCTCCAACAGCCCACTGCGCGTGTGCCTGACACGTGTCTCTGTGCGTGATGCAAAGACGTGCGCCTAGCGCACTCTTTGCGCAACGTACAGTTGGATTTTCTATCTTTTTTTAATATTTTCTTATAAATATGCCACTATTTGTCGGATCTAAAATACACTTTTTCACGTACTCTTTGCGTCCGAATTGCGAATTCTCCCATAGTCACATAATCTCATACTTTCAAACATAAAAACACATACTTTCAAACACATATACCCATTTTTGATTGATCTGCTTCACGATCGCTCCTCCCGAAGGTTGTTACTCTATCAAACCCAAGCCACACCAATATATTCCTTATAATCCTTGAATAAATTCTCTTATTTATCTATTGAAGTTGCTAACTATTTATTTCATGATGTAGATCTTTAAATAAAAAATTCGTTCTTTTGTGCTAAAACTTCAACAATACATTGTCACCCATCCTGCATACCACATTCGAATAAAAAGAACATACTTCATAATATATAACTAGAGAAATTTAGGCCACATCAAACTATAAACACAAATATCACATAATTTAGGGAACATAAACTTCAAAACATACATTTAAGAGATATAACAACAGAAATTGCGAATTTTTAGATAGCCATCACTCATCATAATTTAGTTTAGTTCAGATCGCATAATTCAGCAAGGAAACAATAATATTGACGGGCTCGTTGTAAACACGTCAAAAATATCCAAACTACCCAATATAGGATAAGTAAAGGGTCGAGTCCATAATGAAGTAAGGTTAAGAAAGGGTTATTAATTTGCTAAGTACTATGAGCTAAATCTATTTTTGGGTTTTTTTTAAAAGATCGGTAACAAATATGAAGTTTAAGATCAGTAGGAGATCGGCAAAACAAATTAACAAGGCATAGAAAGGAGGCAAATCAAGGGTAAAGAAACTAGGGGATTATGGCATTCACCAACAATCAATCCAAGAATCCAACATCAAGCAAGGGGAACAAAATGGGGGATCAAAAAGGAAAATTATGCACATAGGAACTCTAATTACTCTCTCGAGCTAATTAGAGGAGCTTAATTAGTCACTCATGACCTATTCTCATGGCATGAGTAACTAATCTAGCCAAATCAAGAACAATATGATTAATCAAGCTTCCTTAAACTAGAAAACAACTTTTTTTCACGGAATTCCTAGTATAGCAACCAAACTTACTTTATCCTTAACTTCATCTCTCAATCGTTCACTAGGGATTATAAATATGCAAGTCAAGTAGTGATCGATCACCCAACAAACCAAATTAATCAAGTTTAACACCAAATGTTAACCCCTTAACTTAGATATAGGATCCAAAGAGTAAATGAAGGCTACGTCCTTTTCCCTTAGTAAGGAACTAATCACAAATCATGGAGATAAAGCAAACCAAAACTTGAAATAACTTCATCACCATAACCATGGAGGAAAGAGAAAAAGGGAAAAATTATCAACTAATAAAAACGACATCTAATCAAACAAAGCATAAACTAAACATGACTATAGAAAGAGGAAGTAAAATAAACAAGAAATTACCAACTTTTAATCTTGCATAAGTCAGAAAATGGAAGCTTCAAACCTTAACTTTCTCTCTCTTTAGTACCTACAGTTGGAATGCTAATAACAAATGAAATCTCTCACTAATTAGAGTGTTAGAAGTTGCTTACCCTAAAATGAGAGAAGTTTGCCATATATAGTCCGAAAATAAAACTAGGCATAATTGCAATAAAACCCTCGTACACAAGAGGGTTTAAGAGAATAATTTTTTTGGAAAGAACCCAACGATCTGGGCGGGTCCACCCACTCTCGAGCGCTCGGGTGGGTCTGACCCAGGCGGATCGTTTCATCAGTAGTGGATTCGCTTGGCTCCTTAAAGTGACCCCAACAGGTTGGCTGATCCCGACCCTTAGGTCATATTGCTTCACTTCTTTTTCTTCCTTTGAGCTCCTTAACACATCTTTCTTCGAATCCTTAGCCTTGGGCCTGTGCAATTGTCCTACGATCATGCTCTTAAATCCTGAAATCAAACCAAGCACCCAATTAGACGTATAAAATAAGAATATTGGACAACTTAAAGGAAATATAAAGCAAATTAGCCTAAAATAACCTAAAAGCTACTACAAAATCAACTAAAAACTATCAAAAAAGCCAAGCAAATAAAATATACATCAAATACATATAAAATGTCACGTAATTTAAGTCAATTGAAGCATATTTCAGAGGTTCAAGCCATTACCTCAAGTTGAAGGAAGGCTAAGAGTGGTCACTTCCTCCGAAAAACCCCAGGATCCTCCAAATCTTGTCCTAAAATCGCAAACTATGGCAAAAAAATGTTAAAGAAGTCAGATAATTTCCCTTCTGATTTTGTAGAAGAAAATATGAGAAGATAAGTTTTTCATGGGTTTGCAGATGATCTAGGAAGAAAGGAGGAAGATCGTGAAATGGAATGGGAAGGAGTTTAGTTTTGGGTTCTTGTAGAGCTGATCAAAGGTAGGCCGCCCCGTAGGTCTGAATCAAAAAATGTTCGAGTTTGGGCAAAATTTTTGGGCCCGACTCGATATTTTTCTCTGGAAAGGGCTTTGAGCAAGCCAAAAATGACTTTATAGTCTAAATTTAACTCGAAAAAGTCTGCTATTTTTGGCGCAAAAAATTGGATTTTGGGCAACAAAACTCCCCTCAATTGGCCCGGTTCGACCCGTTGTGCAAGCCGATTTTTAATAGTGCGGCTCGTCCTGTCCTGCATTTTGATTATCTATCGGTTCGTTTAAAGAGAATTAGTTGGGGAAGGATCAACTTTAATTAAGGTAAGTTAGTGAAACCTAGGTTAGATAGACTAATGTCACTGTTAACAAATACTTAACGTCTTTCATTAGACAATTCTACGATTTTAATACCACTAGGGGAAAAAAGCAGAAGGGCTACGCAAGTAGGGCTGCGCATTTTGAAAAAGCGCAGCCCTACAGTTGAAGGGCTGCGCTTTTTAAAAAAAGCTCAGCCCTTTTTTATGAAGGGTTGCACGTTTTAAAAACGCGCAGCCCTTCTGTAGTGGAAGGGCTGCGCGTTTCAAAAACGCGCAGCCCTTCCTAGAGAAGGGCTGCGCGTTTTTGAAACGCGCAGCCCTTCTCTAGGAAGGGCTGCGCCTTTTTGAAACTAGCGCAGCCCTACTATCAAATTTTTTTTTTCGATTTACTCTATGCATGCGCGCCTTTACTTCATTTTCCCACTTTCATTCTCTCTCTTCACTTCTTACTACCAAGTGCGATATTCC
Organism: Beta vulgaris subsp. vulgaris; assembly: GCF_026745355.1. Taxonomy (NCBI): domain Eukaryota; kingdom Viridiplantae; phylum Streptophyta; class Magnoliopsida; order Caryophyllales; family Amaranthaceae; genus Beta; species Beta vulgaris. The sequence goes on along the minus strand of NC_079206.1, from coordinate 43,334,362 downwards.
CACTTTCATTCTCTCTCTTCACTTCTTCGAGTGTTGCACCACCACCACCACACACCACTTTGCTGCCCTAATTCGAGCACCACCACCCTTCGCGCACAACATTTCGCGCACCCACCACCCTTCGCGCACCACCACCACTTCGCGCACCACATTTCGCGCAACACCACCCCTTCGCGCACCACCACCCCCTTCGCGCACCATATTTCGCGCACCACCACCCCTTTGCGTACCACCCCTTGCGCACCACCCCTTTGCGCACCACCCTCTTCTCTTCTCTTTTATTTTCTTCTCTTCTCCACCATTTGAGTGGTTAATTAGGTATGGATTAATTTTGTTTTTAAGTTACTTTTGTTTTGTTAATTGAATTAAATGGTTAATGTGCAATGTGGGTTTTGTCAATTGTAGGAAGAAGAGGCTAAGGAAGGCAAGTAAAGTTCCAAGTATCTCTTTTCTCTTCATTGCTCGTCGTTGGTGTTAAGAGGTAACTACTTTAACATGTAGACAAAGTTGATAATTTATTGAATGTATATGTATTTTTATAATGTATATATTATTTGTTGATATGAGATTGTATGAAAACGCAATGTGATTTAGCTATATATATGAAAATATATAAGTAGTTGTTTGAATCATCATCATATATGCCTAGATACCCGTTCAAGACTTACTCATTAGGGGTAAGTCTTGAATAGTCCCCGGTTTGGGACTGTTCTTGGACGTTTGATCTCACTTAGGTGGTGAATGTGTGTCTTCTTTTCAATTCTGAGGAAAATCTTGGCTTATCGTTTCGCTACATTGTTCTCTGGGTACATATGTAGATAAGCAATTATCTACATTGTGTACTTGGAGAACTGTAGGGAAATGCTGCCGTTTTTCCTTAGAATTGGAAAGTTGGCATATATTCACTAGTGAGATTAGACGTCCAAGGATGGGTTAGGTTGGAGTGATAAGGACCTTTGACTGCATGCATACAATTGAACATGTGACTATCTTAGCTTGTTGTATACGTGTGTGATTTGAATATGTGAGTGTATGTGTACTTTAATAATGATTGATGCATTATAATGAATGTTGTGTTTAATTATTAGAGGTGGTCTTCTTGAATGAGATGGATCGTACTTGGATGTATGGTAGTCGTGAATCGATTGAGTTTGTGAATGGGGTCTGGAATTCTGTAGAAGTGCATTAGAATATCAAACATCCTCTGGAGCAGTCGACTTTTATTGTCCTTGTTTGGATTGTAGAAATGTGAGCAAGGTTAGTAGTATACATGTGGTTAGGGAGCATGTATTTCGCCGTGGGTTTAGGCCTCAATACCATGTATGGATTTGGCATGGTGAGCAGGGGAGGTATATGGGAAGCTCTGGATTAAAGAATGATGTATGTGAAGAAAAAAGAAGGATGATGATGAGTTAGGGGATGAGAATTTGGATGATGAATTTGGAGATGATGATAGGGATCGGGTAGACGAGATGATACACGAGGTTGAAGATCAGTCGTGTAGACGACCTCGTATTTTTGAGTCTATGTCTAAGGCTGCTGAAAAGCCGTTGTATCCAGGTTGTACAAAGTACACCAAACTTTCTGCGGTGGTAACACTGTTCAACATTAAGTCGAACGCTGGTTGGACGGACTCTAGTTTCACATCGTTGTTGGAAGTTTTAGCTGAGATGCTCCCTGAAGGAAATGAACTGCCAAAGTCGTACTATTATGCGAAGAAGTTGATGTGTCCTTTGGGTTTAGAGTACGAGCGGATACATGCTTGTCCTAACGATTGTGTGCTTTATCGTAATGAGTATGAGCATTTACATGAGTGTCCACGTTGTGGATTGTCGAGGTACAAGCGTGAAGGAGCTGGAGGTAGTGAAGGACCACCAGCCAAGGTGTTGTGGTATCTACCCATAATACCTAGATTTAAGCGCATGTTCTCAATGAAAGGAGATGCGAAGAATTTGAGGTGGCATGCAGATCGTAGGAAGAAAGACGGTCTGCTCAAGCATCCGGCTGATTCGCCTGAGTGGAAAACTATCGACAGGGTGCATAAGTCATTTGGTAATGAGGATAGGAATCTGAGGCTTGGATTATGTACGGATGGCATGAACCCTTTTGGCAATCTCAGCTCGCAGCATAGCACATGGCCAGTAGTTTTAGTGGTTTATAACTTGCCTCCTTGGTTGTGCATGAAACGCAAGTACATGATGTTGTCGCTTCTTATATCGGGGCCCAAACAACCTGGAAATGACATAGATGTATACCTTCAGCCGCTTGTTGAAGATTTACAGAAGATGTGGAACGAAGGAGTGTTAGTATTTGATGCGTATGCTAATGAGATGTTCACTCTGCGTGCCATGCTTTTTTGTACTATGAACGATTATCCAGCTTATGGGAACTTATCTGGGTATAAGACTAAAGGAAAACAACCTTGCCCGATTTGTTTAGATGACATGAAATCTACACACCTTAAGGGCTGCAAACATGTGTATATGCGCACACGAAGGCTCCTCAGCCGCGACCATCCCTATCGGTTTAAGAAGAAGGCATTCGATGGGACGGTTGAAGAAGAAGTTGCTCATAAACCATTAACTGGTACTGAAGTTTATAATCAGGTGAAGGGCATTGAAACAGTCTTTGGTAAACCTGCTAGTGAGGTTGATAGACCTACAGGATTATGGAAAAAACAGTCCATTTTTTGGAAACTCCCATATTGGAAAGATCTAAAGGTCAGACATTGTTTGGATGTCATGCACATAGAGAAGAATGTTTGTGAAGCTATTATCGCGACACTTATGAATATTCCGGGTAAGACAAAAGATGTTAAGGCGTCACGACTTTACTTGGAACAAGAGGGGATTCGACCAGAGTTGTGGGCTCAGAAAAGGGACGGAAGAAAGAAGAAAAGAGGGGAGGAAAGGGTTGATGATGATGAAACACAGAAAGTAAAAAGGTGGAGGATTCGGAGAGGAATTATTTGCCACCAGCTTGCTACACGATGTCGCGTGCAGAGAAACGGATTTTTTGCGAGTCATTGTATGGCATTAAGGTCCCTACTGGCTACTCATCGAATATGAAGCGCTTTGTTACCTTAAATGGTGAGTTGAAGTTATCGAGTATGAAATCGCACGATTGTCATGTCATGATGCAAGTATTCTTACCGATTGCAATTCGTGGGATACTTCCAAAGCATGTGAGGCACACCATTACAGAACTGTGTTCATTTTTTCATTCAATCTGCAGCAAAGTCCTAGACCCGTCGACCCTCGATTCCTTGCAGACTAGAGTAGTTGAAACTCTATGCAAATTTGAGATGTATTTCCCCCCTGCATTCTTTGACATTATGGTCCATCTCATTGTCCATCTAGTTCGAGAAATTAAGCTGTGTGGTCCAGTGTTTTTGAGGTGGTGCTATCCTTTTGAGAGATATATGGGAACTTTGAAAGATAAAGTTCGTAATCCTGCACAACCAGAAGGTAGTATAATTCAAGGGATTGTGGGTGAAGAGATCAGTAATTTTGTGGCTGAGTATTTTGCTAGTGTTGATCCTGTTGGACTTCCGACATCCCGACACGAGGGCAGACTTGAGGGCAAGGGTACAATTGGTTCAAAATTGATCACACCTTCCGTAGAAAAGCGTAAACAAGCTCACTTATTTGTATTGCATCACGTACCAGATGTCCATCCTTATTTAAGTGAACATATGGAGGAATTACGTGTTAGCAATCCTGGAAAAGGAGTGAGGGCATTGACGCAAATGCATAACAAGACTTTCATTGATTGGTTTCATAAACGAGTACTCAATGATTTGGATGAAAGTGTTCCTGAAACAGTCAAGTGGTTAGCATTTGGTCCTCGTGAAGCTGTACGCTCTTATGAGGGTTATGATATTAATGGGTATACTTTTTGGACTGAACGTCAAGATCTCAAGTCAAGATCGCAACAAAATAGTGGTGTTTCACTTGTGGCGTCGTCTACACAATATGCAAGCTCGAAAGATAAGTCGCCTGTACATGCTGAAAGCAACTACTATGGGCGAATACAAGAAATCTGGGAGCTGGACTACTGTACTTTAATATTTGCCTCTTGTGTTGCACGTGGGTTGACAATAATCGCCGTTGTGTAAGAAACGATGATCCTTGCGGTTTCACCCTTGTTGACCTTAGTCGTTTACGTGAAACTGAGGAGCCATTTGTAATTGCATCACAAGTGAAGCAAGTATTTTTTGTAACTGATCCTGCTGATCATAAGTGGTCAATTGTTGTACCTGGTAAAAGGAGTATCCTCGGTATTGGTGATGTTGATAATGAGGAAGAATATGATGCATTTGAGGACCTCCCCCCTTTACCTATCCTGAAATTCGTGTGGAAGATGATGTAAATATGTCGGAGAATTATATGCGTGTAGATCACACGGAAGGGATACATGTACTTGAGGATCCTAAGAAAAGGCGGAAGCTCAATGAATCATGAGACATAAACTCAGGTGTGTGTAATTTCTCCAATTTTTAGGCTTCAATTTCTTGTTGGTTGCATTTTGGGAAACGAAAAGGCCATTTCCCGGCCTATTTTGGCCTTATTTTGGCCTTTTCGCTCCCAAAATGTACTTATGAAGTGATTTAACCTCAAATTCTTTTTGAACATGATTATATGATGTATAATGTAACTAGTATGTAGATTTTTAGGCTTTAATTTCTTGTTGGTTGCATTTTGGGAACGAAAAGGCCATTTCCGGCCTATTTTGGCCTATTTTGGCCTTTTCGCTCCCAAAATGTACTTATGAAGTGATTTAACCTCAAATTCTTTTTGAACATGATTATATGATGTATAATGTAACTAGTATGTAGATTTTTAGGCTTTAATTTCTTGTTGGTTGCATTTTGGGAACGAAAAGGCCATTTCCGGCCTATTTTGGCCTATTTTGGCCTTTTCGCTCCCAAAATGTACTTATGAAGTGATTTAACCTCAAATTCTTTTTGAACATGATTATATGATGTATAATGTAACTAGTATGTAGATTTTTAGGCTTTAATTTCTTGTTGGTTGCATTTTGGGAACGAAAAGGCCATTTCCGGCCTATTTTGGCCTATTTTGGCCTTTTCGCTCCCAAAATGTACTTATGAAGTGATTTAACCTCAAATTCTTTTTGAACATGATTATATGATGTATAATGTAACTAGTATGTAGATTTTTAGGCTTTAATTTCTTGTTGGTTGCATTTTGGGAACGAAAAGGCCATTTCCGGCCTATTCCGGCCAATTTTGGCCTTTTCGCTCCCAAAATGTACTTATGAAGTGATTTAACCTAAATTCTTTTTGAACATGATTATTGATGTATAATGTAACTAGTATGTAGATTTTTAGGCTTTAATTTCTTGTTGGTTGTTTTGGGAACGAAAAGGCCATTTCCGGCCTATTTTGGCCTATTTTGGCCTTTTCGCTCCCAAAATGTACTTATGAAGTGATTTAACCTCAAATTCTTTTTGAACATGATATATGATGTATAATGTAACTAGTATGTAGATTTTTAGGCTTTAATTTCTTGTTGGTTGCATTTCGGGAACGAAAAGGCCATTTCCGGCCTATTTCGGCCTATTTTGGCTTTTCGCTCCCAAAATGTACTTATGAAGTGATTTAACCTCAAATTCTTTTTGAACATGATTATATGATGTATAATGTAACTAGTATGTAGATTTTTAGGCTTTAATTTCTTGTTGGTTGCATTTCGGGAACGAAAAGGCCATTTCCGGCTATTTCGGCCTATTTTGGCCTTTTCGCTCCCAAAATGTACTTATGAAGTGATTTAACCTCAAATTCTTTTTGAACATGATTATATGATGTATAATGTAACTAGTATGTAGATTTTTAGGCTTTAATTTCTTGTTGGTTGCATTTCGGAACGAAAAGGCCATTTCCGGCCTATTTCGGCCTATTTTGGCATTTTCGCTCCCAAAATGTACTTATGAAGTGATTTAACCTCAAATTCTTTTTGAACATGATTATATGATGTATAATGTAACTAGTATGTAGATTTTTAGGCTTTAATTTCTTGTTGGTTGCATTTCGGGAACGAAAAGGCCATTTCCGGCCTATTTCGGCCTATTTTGGCCTTTTCGCTACCCATGCCCAGCCCCACCCCCATGCCCACCCCCCACCCCCCCTTGCCCACCCTCCTCCCCCACCATGCTGCCCCCCTTCCCCACCCTGCTGCACACCCCCCTCCCCACCTGCTGCACCCCCTCCCCCACCTGCTGCACCCCCCCTCCCCCCTGCTGCCCCTTCCCCCCCCCCCTGTCCCCCCTTCCCCCCCTGCAGACCCCCCACACCACCCTGCCCCCCCCTTCCCCCCTGCAGACCCCCCTTCCCCCCCCCTTCCCCCCCTGCAGACCCCCCCACACCCCCCTGCTGCCCCCTTCCCCCCCTGCAGACCCCCCACACCCCCCACACCCCCCCCCTGCCCCCCCTGCCCCCCTTCCCCCCTGCAGACCCCCCACACACCCCCTGCCCCCCTTCCCCCTGCAGACCCCCCACCCCCCCCCCCCCGCCCCCCCCCCCTTTCCCCCCTGCAGACCCCAACCCCTGCTGCCCCCCTTCCCCCCTGCAGACCCCCCACACCCCCCTGCCCCCCTTCCCCCCTGCAGACCCCCCATCCCCCCTGCTGCCCCTCCCCCTTCCCCCCTGCAGACCCCCACACCCCCCTGCCCCCCTTCCCCCCCCCCCCGCCCCTTCCCCCCTGCAGACCCCCCCACCCCCCTTCCCCCCTGCAGACCCCCCACACCCCCCTGCCCCCCTTCCCCTGCAGCCCTGCACACACACCCCTGCCCCCCCCTTCCCCCCTGCAGACCCCCCTTCCTTACCCCCCTGCCCCCCCTTCCCCCCCTGCAGACCCCCTTTCCCCCCCCCCCACTGCCCACCTTACCCCCACCATACTAGCTAGTTACATTTTTAATTTGCCAAATTTTTTTTAATTAATTCGTATGTTTTTTTACCATTTCAGGGACATGGAGGATGTGCATACGGATACGAGTGCGGAACACACTACCGAGGATGAGTGTTTCGATCACAAAAAGGAACAACGGCAAATGGTTATGGCTCGCCGTGAAGAAAAAGGTATACAAACGTCAATTGCAAGTAAGAACTTGCAGACGAAAAAGAGGAAAGGAAGGGGACCTACAAAGTCACTAGGGAAACCCACCCTAATGACTTTAGAGTACGATCACTTGGGGCAACCTTGTGGAAAATGGCGTCAAAAGTATGCCATGCAAATTGGGATTTGCATGCATAATCTCTCCATTCTCCACTCATGGAAAGAGGTCCCCGAGTCTTTGAAGAAGATGATTTGGGAAGATACTATGGTAAGATTCGCGTATAATTATTTAGAATTTTAACACTTTGGTTAAATATACTATGTAATATTGAGTAATTTGTGAAATGCGTTCTTTGTAGAATCAATTCATATTCCAAACGATGAAGCGAAGAAGAATCTGTTTCTATCCGCAGTTGCCCAAAGGTTCCGAGACTTCAAGGCCAAGCTAGTGTCGGGGTGGATCACGAAGCGGAGAAAAGTCGGGGGAACAAAGAAGAAACACCTTCTTCTGAGGCTTCACATGACACATCATTCGAGGATCCCTCCAAGCTTCCATATCAGATATGGAGGCATATCACAGCTGAGCAGTGGCATGCATTTGTTGCACAAAAAACAACTACCCCAGAAGTTGTTGTAAGAATTTTTTACTAGCTAAGATTTAATACTTCAGATCCAATATTATATAACACCATATCTAACCTTTGTTTATATTTGTGTGTTTCAGGCAATTCGTGAGAAAAATAGCGCGAATGCAAAATCTAGGAAGCACTACACCATCTGGGTGCTCAGTCGTATGGTCAGGCGAGAGAATCGTGGATGTATGACATTACCCCGATTGCGTCGACCACGACGCAATCGGGCACTAGCTCTACGAGACAGTTGCACAGCGGCAACCAGATAGAGTGCTCGATTGGTGGTGTTCCATGCATGGGGTTGATGCAAAGGGACAGAGAATCATACCTGATCCCGGAACAAAACAGATAGCTAATGCCATTGTAAGTACATATTATAAGTTATTGATAAGGTTTACATAATAATATAACTTCTGCGCTCACGAGTATTTCTCTCTTATCATTTATGCAGATTGGCTTGAAGGAAAAGGAGGCAGCTGGTGAGTTCACTCCTAGAGGACAAGTTGATGCCTTACACGAGACTCTAGGACGGGACCAGTATGGACGTGTGAGGGGCGTAGGAGGTGTCCGCCTCGGGGTGAGAAAGGTGTATGGTGATCAATACACCTCTACGTCCAGATCCACTACCTCCAGTGTCAATTCATCACCTTCCATAGATGTGGAGGCTATGAAAGCCGAACTTCGGGAGGAGCTCAGAGCGGAGATGACTCAGAATTTCAACGCCATTTTGGCGCAGATGGGCTTACCGACTTTTGGTGCTTTCACGCAGGGCAATGTTCCTATGCAGCCTGTTCCTACGCAGCCTGTTCCTACGCAGCCTCGTCCACAACCGGAGTTAACGGTAATTGTTTAATATCACAACTATTGTTCTTAAATATGTTGTTTCATAGACTAACCTTGAATAGAGTTTTTTTTTTAAAGGAAGAGACACCATGTGAGCTATGTAATCAAGGAGATGGTCATGGTAGATTCATTATCGTGGCTTATGGATCTGTACAGCCCCCTAGGGACCGGCCACTATTGCACAACCAGCCAGTAGCTGATATTCACTATGTGGTCAGCGTTGAAGACATTGTGCCGGTTTCGAAGCATTTCCTCTTCCGCTGCCGAATGCAGGAGTTGGTCTACAGTTATTGTCTGATTCCATTGGCAGTTATATTCTATGGCCGCGTGCATTGGTGCGGTTAGCATATCAGGTACAATCTCTAACATAAGTTATATACATAGTTTTCTTTTATAGTTCCTATATATGATTGTCAGTAATATCTTTTAATTTAACTAATTACTAGGGTTCGGGGAAGGCCGACAGGAAGGGAAAGAAGGTAGCTTCACCTCAGGGAGGCCGACGTGAGAACGAATTCTTCGGCAAAGTATCCACTCATTACGGATATGGAGGTGGTGCAACGCCTTACTAAACCGTGCTTCTGGCTACATGAGTGCATTAGTGATGCAGCCGATGGAGCAATGATTGAGATTAAGTTGTCGCACCACCAATTCCACTACATTGATGAGGAAACATCGACCTTCATTTCTAAGGATGATATTAAAGAATTCTTACTTGGGGAAGAGTTGAATGTTTCCATGATACAAACATTCATGAGGTAATACTTTATTAATTAAGTAGTATTCAATCCAACTAATAATAACTTCCATAATAAGTAAGTTTTATTTTTATCAATATGAATTCTCAGGCTATTATACAATGATGTGAGGCATCTAGTCAGCCAATCTTTGGTTGGTTATGTCCAAGCTTTGTACGAGATGACAGTTGCGTACAAAACGAAAAAGAGGTGAAAGTATATCTCAAGGATTCTTTGAACGCATGTTCTCGTCTTGGATATAAGATCGTTCTTCTTCCTTACATTGAATCGTATGCTTCTTAAACTGACTTTTTAATTAATTAAATTGACCTATTAGTTGTTCTACGATAACAATAACATTATTTTTATTGTTGTAGGAACCATTGGACACTCATTGCAATATGTGTGTCAAGTAACGAAGTCTACCACTTTGATTCTTTGCGTAAAGGAACAATACGGTCCTTACTAGTCAAATCATTGTTAAATAGGTAGCCTAATCGAAACTATATATGCACACTTAGCTTATTAAATATTAAATGTACATCTAATCTTATAATAATGTGTATTGATGTAGTGTGATGAAGAAGATTACTTCATCTGGACTTCGACAAGGAAAAGCTCCTGTTTGGTATTTAGTCGAGGTAACATGTAATATTTTTTGCATCCTTTTATACAAACACATAATACACATATAACATGTCATTTATTGCATCTTTGGTGAATTTTAGTGTCCGGTACAAGAAGGTGGACTTGCGTGTGGGTATTACGTCATGAGGTTCATGCTCGATATCGTCAACTATTGCAAAGATGTTGTTGATCTTCGAAAGGTATGTAACTTTTAGGTTTCCAATTGTTGTTTGTTGTATTTCCGGCCTATTTTAGCCTTTTCGCTCCCAAAATGTAGTTATGATGTGATTTAACCTCAAATTCTCTTTGAACATGATTATATGAGGCATATTATAACTAGTATGTAGATTCTTAGGCTTTAATTTGTTGTTGGTTGCATTTCGGGAACGAAAAGGCCAATTCCGGCCTATTTTGGCCTATTTTGGCCTTTTCGCTCCCAAAATGTAGTTATGAAGTGATTTAACCTCAAATTCTCTTTGAACATGATTATATGAGGCATATTATAACTAGTATGTAGATTCTTAGGCTTTAATTTCTTTTGGTTGCATTTCGGGAACGAAAAGGCCATTTCCGGCCTATTTTGGCCTATTTTGGCCTTTTCGCTCCCAAAATGTACTTATGAAGTGATTTAACCTCAAATTCTCTTTGAACATGATTATATGAGGCATATTATAACTATTATGTAGATTCTTAGGCTTTAATTTCTTGTTGGTTGCATTTCGGGAACGAAAAGGCCATTTCCGGCCTATTTTGGCCTATTTTGGCATTTTGGCTCCCAAAATGTATTTATGAAGTGATTTAACCCCAAATTCTCTTTGAACATGATTATATGAGATATATTATAACTAGTGTGTAGACTTTTAGGCTTTAATTTCTTGTTGGTTGCATTTCGGGAACGAAAAAGGCCATTTCCGGCCTATTTTGGCCTATTTGGCCTTTTCGCTCCCAAAATGTAGTTATGAAGTGATTTAACCTCAAATTCTCTTTGAACATGATATGAGATATATTATAACTAGTGTGTAGACTTTTAAGCTTGCATTTGATTTTGATTCCATTTCGGGAAGATATATGTCATTTTTAGAAGTACTAACTACGGTAAAATGATTGACTTTTTGTATATGTTTATTCCTTGGTTGTTTTGCAAGGTTTATGCTAGTTCCATACCACGTTTGAGGAACTTCACCAAAGAAGAAATTGACGAAGTTCGGGATAAGTTGGCGTCCCACATTACCGATGATTGCATAGGATGAGATTTTCGCTCCAACAATGTACTAGCTAGTTTCTATCACCTATGTACACTTTTTACATTATTTTTAATATATTTGAAGTTAATTATTACCTTTCTCCACTTGTCATATATTATCGTATTGCAATTTGCATTTTTTTTCTTGTCCAAGAGAGGTTATGGGTGGGGGTGGGGCTGGTGTGTGGGTGCAGGCTGTGCTGCTGGTATGTGCAGGCTGTGTGCAAGCAAAAAAAAAAAAATTATAAAGTGAAGGGCTGCGCTAGTTTAAACTAGCGCAGCCCTTCTTACTTGAAGGGCTGCGCTAGTTTAAACTAGCGCAGCCCTTCTAAACTAAGAAGGGCTGCGCTTGTGAAGGAGGCGCTGCCCTTCCTATCTAGAAGGGCTGCGCTTTTTCCAAAAAGGCGCAGCCCTTCTAGCTAGGAAGGGCTGCACTTTTTTGAAAAAAGCGCAGCCCTTCTAACTAGAAGGGCTGCGCTTTTCTAGCGCAGCCCTACTTGAATACTGAAGGGCTGCGATGGAAAGGGCTGCCCTCAAAAAGCGCAGCCCTACATGTCATTTTCAGCGCAGCCCTAGTGCTTTTTTCCACTCGTGTACGGTTTTTCACCAAATATTCCTGACAACTTTTTTTTTTCACCAGATACTCCAATTTTTTTTCAAATTCACCATATACTCACGACTTTTTAAAAATACATCTAAATGCCCTTAATAACGAAAAACAGTTAACTCCGTTAGTCATTAACCCTAAAATTTTTTAATTAATCCTATACCAAATAAAAAGTGATTATATGATAAATCATATTATATAAAAATTGACTATATATAAATGTGATTATATGATAAACTTACTATACTAAATACTAGTTGCATATGCAGGCGATGCGTGCGTCGACAATCGTATATAGTTATTATATACAAATTGACATGTTTTTATTTAAAATTATTTTGATAGTGATGTAATTTATTGAGGTTCTTTTAAACTAAAGGTAAATGATTTTTAACTGTTCAATACTGTTAGGGTAAAATTTGGTCGATGAATTAATAATTTACTTTTCAACGACTTTAGTAAAGTTCTTTAACAATTATAAATGTTAATAAACCATATTGTTTGAACTTTGTAAATATGAAATATTATGTTATCACGATATATGACTAACTTTTGTTGGTTGAAGATTCTAATTGATTTCGTGAATTGATTGTGTCAATCTAGTTTGTCAAGTTATTAATCTTATTGCATATTTCATTTTTGACCTACTCATATGGCAAGTTTCATTGATTCCCATTTTTCAATTTTTTATAAAAAGAAAAAAATTGTTTTAAATTATTAGAGGGTATTTTAGTCACTTCAAAAGAGGACACCACACCTCATCCCTTTACTTATATAATAAAGATAAAATGATTATATTGTAAAATTTCTAATGTAAAATAAAATTATTATGAACTCAGTCTATTCAAATTTGTTTTGTTGACGCAATTTATCCCTCAAAATTGTAAAAAGAACCAGTGTTCTCCTTTGCTGATGCGGCTAACAGTAAAAACAATCTTATCATCTTCCTCAACTTGAAACTGTCATTTCCATCGCCATTGTTTGCTTCCTCCTTCATACTCTTCCAACTACTTGTACAATGAGACCTTCACTTGTGTAAAACAATCTCAAATGTATATCCACAAAAGAATGGCCTTTTCAACAGCAAAACTATCAGAATTACCATTACGCAACACTTTTCCATTCACCAGATCCCACTGCTCTTCTTCTTCTTCGTCTTCTTCCCTTTTCAAATCCCCTAAACATTCTTTCTCATTCACAGTAACTTTTTCTTCTCTTAAAACTACACAACCGAGCAAAAACCCACCTTCTAAATCTCCTCAAAACCCTCCCAAAACCCCTTCTTCAGCTCCCTGGCTCAAAAAATGGCCCACCCTTGACCCATCTCCTGCTCCCATTGATTCTGACCCAGGTAATGCTTTTTCAAAGGGTAAATATGTGGAAAATAGGGGGCAGAATGCAATTGAGAGGATTGTTCATAGGTTGAGGAATTTGGGTTTGGAATCAGATGATGAGGATGAAATTCGTGAATTGGGTGAAGAAAGTAGTAGGGGAGATTTTGAAGAGGAAAAGTTGGGTGATTTGTTAAAGAGGGATTGGATAAGGCCTGATACTATGTTGGTTGAAGAGGAGAAGAGAAGTGATATTGGTTTGTTACCTTGGGAGAGGGAGGAGGAGGAAGAGGTGGGTGGTGAGATTAGAGAGGTGAAAGAGAGTGAAAAGAAGGCGAAACGGGTTGTAAAATCGGCGCCTACGTTGGCGGAGATGACTATTGAGGAGTCTGAGTTAAAGAGATTGAGAGGACAGGGGATGGTGTTGAGAGATAAAGTTAATGTGCCTAAAGCTGGGCTTACTCAGGCTGTGTTGGAGAAAATTCATACTAAATGGAGGAAATCTGAGTTGGTTAGGTTGAAATTTCATGAAGATTTGGCTCATGACATGAAGACTGCCCATATTCTTGTGGAGGTATATCTAAATTTTTGCATAAAAGATAATGCTTGTATAATTTGTGCTTGTTTCATTCATATAATAATTTAATGGCTTGTTCAAAACAACAAGGCTTGTTATTTGTGATAATATGGAATTGTGGAAGTATGACTTTCTGTATTTGGTGAAAATGTTGATCTACATTACTAATAATATCATGTGACATACTAGTTTTATTCTTCGGCAATGCGAAAACTATGAATCAAATAATTGTTTTGGTGGTTAAGCAGCGTTGGCTGGTATGAGAGTGTTTTTATAAGAGAATGGATATCTTTTGTCGCCGAACCATTCATTTATTTCATATAAGTTTGTTGCAGATGCATCTTTATCATAATTATATGTCGAGCTTTATGTTACCATTTGGGTTTGCTTGTAGAAAGTAAGAAAAAGAAGAGGTCTGCTGCCCCTACTATGTAGGTGCATGTATGTCTGCTTTTAAACATGCTTCTTGACATTTTTGTGCTACTCTCATGTGTCTTTCTGTCAAAGCTTGTTGGATAGTTTGCTGTAAGTATCTGGTGTCCAAACATTACTTGGTAGTATCATCCCAAGTGCTTGTCATTTTGATCCTAAGAAATGCAATTTGTTTTTCTGGTTTTTACTATGATGGAAAATTTGAAGTTTTAAGATCTTGAAAGGATAGTGATGCTGTCATTTTATTTTGGAGAAATCAGTTCATGTGCGTATTTTGCAATACAAAATCTTTGAGTGCTTTTAGTTACCTTTTGGTGAAAATTATATAAGTATTTTTGGCGAGTTTATAAGTCATTAGGAGGAAAATGGTTCTATTTTGAAGAAAATTTATTTTCTTGACAGCGCCGAACTGGAGGATTAGTTTTATGGAGATCAGGAAGTGTTATGGTGGTTTATCGGGGAATGAACTATGAGGGGCCACCATCTAAACCTTTGGCAGATGCTTCTTCTGTAAATATAGCTGCAGTAAATAATGAAAATGCTACTGGTGCATCTATAGAATCTATTTCGTCACAAGTAAAGCCTCTGGAGCACAGTAGGAGTCTAACAGCAGAGGAAGCTGAATACAATGATCTTCTTGATTGTTTGGGTCCTCGATTTGTTGATTGGTGGGGTACAGGACTACTACCTGTTGATGGTGATTTGCTTCCCCAAACTGTTCCTGGTTTCAAGTCACCATTGAGACTGCTCCCAACCGGGATGAGATTGGGGTTGACTAATGCAGAGTTGACTAATCTACGGAAACTTGCCAAGTCACTCCCTTGTCATTTTGCTCTTGGTACTGGTTATCCCTTCTTTGGAGCTAATTATTTGTTTCGTGTTCTGTTATGTTATCTGACATGAACTTTATTTTGGATTGTGAAGGTCGGAATAGACATCATCAGGGCTTGGCAGCTGCTATAATTAAGCTTTGGGAAAAGAGTTTAGTGGCAAAGATTGCTGTAAAACGAGGAATTCAAAACACTAACAATAAGCTGATGTCAGAGGAGTTGAAGGCACACTTCTTTCTCATCTGTTGTATTTTTTTTGTTTGCCTTTTCTGTTATTGATGGTCATGTCAGTCAGTTTCTGATGTGTGGTCTTATGGCTGTTTAATGGTCCTTACTCCTTATATTCACCTCCAGCTGTTTAGTTACTTGTTTCAACCAATTGAGGGTGCGTTCTCTTCAGTTTATATTTCCATAACTTATCTGAACTCATTGAACTTATTGCGACTTATTGAAGCTTATTTTATAAGGTGTTAAAACTTATTGGAAATTTCTAATACTTTTATAGAACTTATCAGAAATTATAAGAACTTATTAGGTTTGGACTTACTTTTGTAAGGTGAACTGAGTGCACCCTTTTCTTCCTTGTTGAAGAACTATTATACTTTCAACATTAGACATTGATATCAGCTATGCTTAGAGAGAACATTGTGTGCTCTAAAGTCTAAAGTCTTCCTCAAAGGACTGGCCTTTTGCAATCTATGATTTTAATCAAAATTACGCATCAGATCTATGAACTCCTAATCGTTGTTGACTTATTGTCATACTAGTTTAAGTGCTTTATGATTTAAAATTGGTAATGGTGGCACTTTTTAATTGTGGACATGGTTATTTTACAACAATTACAAAAACATCTTGTTTCCTCTATTTCATACGCAAGGTAATTTGGTAAGAAAAAGAAAAGTAGTTAGTCACAGGTGTGGTGATAATTTGTGGCTGAGAATTCTGAAACTTATAATTAGTAGGTGTGCAAAGGTGATTATTGCACAAGAAGATCTTAAAAGTAGCCACTATGCATCTATTAATGGTTCAAGATACGCAAAGTAAATCCTAACTCTTGAGCTAGCTGTTCCTATAAATCATAATCTGAGTTCGAAAATGCTCCTAGGCAGAGGCTTTTCTTGCAGGCCCAGACCCAGTCACTCCGACACTCCTGGTTCCTGAGTGCAGTGACCTAAGAAAGGTGTTGCCTACAGCTTCCTTCAGAAAGGTCCAAGGTGTAGTGCCGAGGCAGCTTGAAAGAAAAAGCCGAAGAGGGATAGTAATGTCTATATATTTTCCCCTTTGGTTATCGTTAGGTATTGTTTGGTTGACATCAAATATCATAGGAATTAGAAAATCCTAGGAAATTAGATAATAGGGAGTTTCTTGGTTGGCATAAACATAGGAATCTTCTGTTCGTGGAAAGTTTTTACTTCGCACAAAATGGAGGAAGTTACTTACTATTTACTAATGTCCTTACTCCTTAGGCAAGTGGTACTCTCATAGGAAGTTATACTTCTCATGATCAACCAAACACAAATTTTCACTTCCTAGTTAATGCTATAGCATGGGCGAAACAATTTCCCAGGATACTCCCTCCGTTTCCTAAAGATCTTCCCACTTACTGTTCCTACAGATACCAAGGAAAATCAAGTTGTGTGGGGCATGGTGTGAGTAAAGTAGGAGAGAGAAAGGGGTTAAGATAAATAAACAAATAAAAAGGGGTTAAAGTAGGAGAGAGAAAGGGAGTAAAATTGAATTAATAATGTAATGGTGGACCATATGATAGTGACATGAGAGGGTAAATAGGGAAATTTGTTTTGCCAAATAAGGAATAAAGCAAAAGAGGGAAGATCTTTTGGAACCCTTAAATGGAAAGAGGGAAGATCTTTAGGAAACGGAGGGAGTATATGACTTCCTACACACATCTAAACGAGCACTTAGTTTGGGTATTTTTGGAGATGTTCTAAATGAGGTTTTCTTTTGCGAGATTTTAGAGCTCCATTGCCAATTGCCAAGTCATAAATTTTTTCCAATTAAAAACTATTTTGATGGAATAAAAAAGATAATTTATGTTTAATGGAAAAAACACTTAAAATCTATCATGAAGTACATATTATCATAAAATGGAATACTAAGAGTATAAAATTATATTACAGTACTCAAAAAGTTATTAAGAAGTAAGTGTTACCTTATTTAAGGAAAAATAGAGGTATATATTATATAATATCCAATCTCATTTCATGATGAATTCTATTAAGAATGAACTACTGTGCTCTATATGTTAATAACCTGTGTGATGAGTGTGCCTAATCAAGCACAGCCGAGGACCAATCGACAACTAGTGGCTTGATAGCCATGGACGTAAACAAAGTTCAACAAATAGGAATCTTTTGTCCACAATCACACACATTTTAAGTAATTTGGTGGTCTTTGAGCATACACTACCTCCTTGCTAGATATATGAGGGAATGAATATACAAAAATAAGGATGAAAGAGAGAAAATTTTGTGAGAAAATATTAAGATGAGAAACAAGAGTATGCAAGCTAATTGTTTATGATGCTGTTGCCTAACCTATATTTCGTGTTTATGAAGTTTGAAAATATGCTTTTTTATAGTTTCCATAATGTATATTTTCAATTGGTATATCTAAATATACTTTTCCAATCTGTAGTATGATTGAGAGTATATGGGCAAACTAATCGTGTGTGTGAAATTTGATACTATAATTAGCTTGTATTTAATATGCAGTCCTATGTTAATGGTTATTCATCCCAAGGAAATGAGTATAGTAGATGTATTAGATAAGTATCTATGTTGGCAAAATTATCCAATAAATTTCCACATTTACAGGTAAATTAAGGTAGAAATAAAACATGTAAAGATGTGAATGCACACAATTTCAGTGTAGCAATTTCAAATATTTACTACTAAAGATTTTAGACGGTAGGTAACTCATGATTTAAAACAATGATATATTGGCAAATACTCTTATCATATATTCATATCTGAACATGCTGACTTACTCTATAGCAGTCTTAGTGGACTGACAGAGTGAGCTGGAAAGGGGCTTTTCCGTCTTTCCGGGGAAATCTAATCAAGAGAGCTAGCTTCGGTCTCACGTAGCTCACCTAAGAAAGGACGGAGCTGTCGAGTGAGGATTGGCGAAGGGAAAACAGTAGCCAGTGCGCAGACAAAGTAATCTCAAACACAAAGCGTGTGAACTAAACGAGGTCAAAGTCCCCACTCAGGGACTCGACGTATCTATGCATGGACGCTCAGAAGGAATTTCGCTACCTTAGGACAGTTAGAGTTACTGCCGCCGTTTACTGGGGCTTCCATTCAAAGCTTATAACACTTTTCCTTCCGACCTTCCAGCACCGGGCAGGTGTATTTTATCATATCTATTTTATACATATTAGTAATTATCATAAATCCATATATTTGACTTTTGAAAATCTCTAACATCATTATAACCTCTCCAATTATTTATCCCATCAAGATCCTTCTATCCCAAACTTCATTGGCCTTCCGTCGTCTTTCAGTGGCTTTGGTTTTGCTTTGTATTCCTTTATCCTCCTCTTTTATTTCTTTAATTTTTATATTATTATAATCAATAGATAGTTTATGATATTAAGTTTATTTAATAATTTATCGTTCTATCTTATTCTCATTAATTTTAAAACTACCAAAATTAACTACAACTCGTGCATCACATGGGTTCCAAACCTAGTATTTATATAATTCAGGTTCTTTTTGGGAGCATAAAAAGCACCACCTAGAATTGTCACGTCATAATTTGTACAAGTAAAAGTAAAAAAAATAGAATAAAGATATATTGAGAGAATTTTTGATGATGAAAAATTAGATTTTGGGTTTACTTAAACAAACCTAAGAAATAAAATACTATGGAAATTGAATATGAATTTTGCTACATAATTAAAAATTTTAGAATTCTTATACTATTGGAGAATGCTTGAAATATATTCTGAAATAAGATCCATTTATAATATAGTTAAATTTTTTTTGAATGACCCGTGCATAGGAGCATATAACAATAAAATAACAAGATGAGAACAATGTTATAATAATAATTATAAATTATATTAGGAATACGAGTATATGATTATAATTTATAGCAATAACGTATTTGTATTGGTATTATTGAAGTAGGAATGGAGAGTCAACTTTATACCTATAAAACTCTATCATCAAACACAAGTGTCCAACCCGTGCATCGCATAGGCTTTATACCTAGTATGTATACATGTATCTATGGGTTTTGATGTTTATTGTTCCAAAGTTTGTAATAGGGTTCAATATCCTCTTTTTTCACTCTTCTTTGGTGCTTTATTCTTCTAGTTTTCATGCTTTGCAATCTAGATGGAACACATCTAGTGGATTTCGTTGTCATCTTAATGCTGCTGGTAGCAAACTCTTCAAGTATTGACGGAGAAGAGTCTGCTGACAAAATCTTTTAAAAAAAAGATGGTAACACATTTGCTGTGGTGCAGACACTCACAGGAGGCACCTTGCTGCTTCGGAACAAGTATTTTATTGTTATATATCGAGGGAAGGATTTCCTTCCGAGTAGTGTTGCTGCTGCTGTATTGGAAAGACAGGAACTCACAAAAAAGATCCAAGATGCTGAAGAAAATGCAAGAGCTGTATCGTCTGAGGCAAGCAGCTATGAAAATGAATATGCACTTGCTGGTACATTAGCCGAGTTCTATGAAGCCCAAGCGATGTGGGGCAGAGAAATATCAGTTGAAGAGCGAGAAAAGATGAGAGAAGAGGCTTCTACTGCTAGAAGTGTAAAGGAGGTCAAGCGAGTGGAGCATAAATTAGCTCTAGTAAGTATCTCAATCTCCCCTCTAAAGTTGAGTAGACCATATATTTTTGAAGCTAAGTGCAAAAGATGCAGTAAAATATGTTTTGGCTCATATAGTATCATAGCTTTTAGTTTTGTGACATAACATGAACTTTTGCAAGTCAAGTTGAACATCTCGTTGCGTGACAGTGAAGATATTTCTTTTTCCGTCTGATAAACTTATCAGCTTTTAAAACTTAAACTGTAAAGGGGCATATCAAAATGACTTCACTCTGTGTCTTTAGCGTTCGTAGTTTATTGTTACACAGAAAAAATTCAACCGAAGGGATATCGAAAGATGTAAGGTAATGGTTCATATGTTTACATTGTTCTTTTCCGTTTTTGATATAAAAGATTAAAAGTTAAGTTAAAAGCTCAGGCTTTCTCTGGTGCTAGTAAACAAAGATATTGATATAAAACTATGATGTTTATATTATTCTGGTAAACAGTCTAAATATTTTGTGAAGAAATGAATAGATATGGCATTTCCCGCTCTTTCACTAGTTCTTTTACTTGAGGCCTTCTGCTAGAGCTTTCTCATAACCCTTATATGGTCCTTCATGGTGTAGTAGGATGGAATATTCATAAGTCATCTAATTTTATTCAAATATAGCTTTATACTCTAGACAATTTACTCATCCGGCTCTATCAAATTTGCACAACTTTCTTGTAAGTTCCAAGGCCTTACACCTCTAACCAGGTACATTTTTCTTAGAAGAAAGCATATCTAACTGCTGTCATAAGTCTAGTATCGTTCTTTCCATCATCCATTTGTAGTGGAGTAGGATGGAGTATGGATAGCTCAAGTGATCAGATCTCATTCTTATCATTCATGCACTACTTGCTATTGGAATTTTCTCTTTCAAGTTTCTAGGCACTTTCTCATAACCAGGGGTGTTTGCCTAAGAATGCTGCACAGCTTAGATTAGTAATGAGCTGAAGCTCTATCTTCGGTCTTGTGCTTTCTTTATGTAACAAGAATACTGGTGCCACTGTTCTGGTTTTATGGGTTGATGATGAGATGCTATTGTTATTAGTGGTTATGTGGAGTTCACCTTGACCTACCAAGGTCTATTTTTTCTTTGTGTTAGATATTTTGGATAGGCTTAAGCTTGAGAGAACATTTGTAACATTCATTCTTTAGGGACTAGGGTGCTTTCAGCACGCATCATAGGGCTT
This sequence comes from Beta vulgaris subsp. vulgaris, assembly GCF_026745355.1. Lineage (NCBI taxonomy): Eukaryota > Viridiplantae > Streptophyta > Magnoliopsida > Caryophyllales > Amaranthaceae > Beta > Beta vulgaris. The sequence continues at coordinate 43,313,397 of NC_079206.1, read as the reverse complement.
CATGTAGATTGTCCAATGATAAATTATGCTCTCTAAGCTTTAGGCAGGGGGTGTTTGTTTGAATTCTTTAAAAAGTCAGCACCTTCATTTACTTATAATCACTAATAAAGGTTTGTGAGAATCCAACACAAAAGTTTGGCCTTTAGCCAGAGCTTGAATACTTGAAAAGCATATGGGATCAGACAGAGAGAGAGCTAACAATTTTTCGGCAAAAATAACTTAGTGTGGTCTTCCCATCCCTAATATATAATGGTTTTTGTACATTGTATCCCTATATTTGTTAAATTTGTATATTGTACTCTTCTCAAAGTCTCATTGTAAGCCTTGTGCTTTTATATGCATCTCCATGATGCCCCTATTATTTTCATATTCATTGATAAACTTAGCTGGAGAGGTGCTATAGGCATTACAATCTAATCTTGAGGTTTGAAACGAATTTAATTAGTTTAAACTTCTAGTTGTGGACTCTGAAGAAATCGGATAAAGTTTAAATTTGCACAATTTATAGCAAGAAACTTAATCATTTGAACTAGTTCTTAACCTAAATAAAAGAGTTTAGGACACATAAATACCTCATTGAGAATCTTTATCAACAAAGATACTCCCTCTGAATTGGGACATTTGCCTTTGCACATGGACTAAGGAAAAAGTGCGGAAGGTTAACTGGTTAAGAGAAGGAGAGTAACAAGTAAATAAAAAGTGAAGAAGGTAAAGAAAGGGAGAATAAAAGTAATTAGAAAAATAAACCCTAAATGGCAAATTGTCCCAACTTTTTAAAGAATGGAGGAAGTATTAAATTAGGTTTATCCGTTTATCATTGAGACACTTATAAATTCAGATTGATACTGCTGCACTGCCGTGTGGACAATGTAGATTTTCAACAAAAGGGGGTACAACGTACAAAAAGTTTTTAATTGTGATAATAATAATGATGATGATGAGAATTATTGTTATTATTTTTAAGGTTTTTTCACCATATACCCCTTACAATTTTTTATATTAACCACATATCCCAACATTTTTCAAAATTCATCATATACCACTGAGTTTTGGGGCAATACGTTGAATTACCCTTATGACTAATGATGGTTAACTCTATTAGTCATTAACCCCAATTAACCCTAAATAAGGCTAAAAACCCTAATTAATCCCAATTAACCCTAGTTAATCCTAATTCTCTCTCCCTAACCCCCTACCCGCCCATGCGGCCAAGCAAACCCCCTACCCCTTAACCACGCAAACCCCCACCCCTTAACCACACAAACCTCCACCCCTTAACCACGCAAACCCCTCACCCCTTAACCACGCAACCCCCCCCCCACCACCCCCATTCCACAACTCCCACTCCCCCTATTTCGAATCTCGCAGCCCCCTACCCCTCCCCACCCCTTCGAATCCTGCAGCCTCACCCTTCCCTCCACCCCCTTCGAATCACGCAGCCCCCCACCCCTTTGAATCACGCAGCCCCCCACACCTTCGGATTCTGCAGCCCCTTCAAAATAAGCCATGGAGCTTACTTTTGCTTGGCGCACTAGCAAGTTTGTTGGTGGCATTGTTCATCTTCTTACAATTTCCTCTTCTTGAGATAATGCGAAAGTCGAAGGTGGTGGTTGGGGGGGGGGGAGCAGAATTCGAAGGGGTCAGGGGAAAGGGGGGGGGGATTTACGTGGGTGGGGGTTGGGGGAGAGGTGGGGGGCTGTTGGTGATTATGGAGAGAGAATTAGGTTAATTATGGTTTTTAGAGTTTTTTAGGATTAATCAGGGTTGATGACTAACGAAGTTAACCGCCGTTAGTCATAAGGGCATTCTGATGACTTTTGAAAAAAGTAGGGTATCTTGTGAATAAAAAAAATTGTCACGGGTATATGGTGAAAAAACCGTTATTTTTATTGCTATTATTATTTTATTATTATTTTGTTAATAATTTTAAAATTGTTAGAAAGTGACAATGGACCTCGTAAATTTAACTTTTTGTCACCTAATATACTCCCTCCATTTCCTGAAGATATATGTATGGCAGCAACATATACAGAGGCAAGGAGGAGAAAAACTGTGGAAGTGGGTCCTTTTTGTTGTGAGAGAATGTGGTTGTGAGAGAGTGTAGAATTATGTGGGTCCGGCAAGTGAAATACGGTAGCTTAGAATGGGAATACACTTTTACCAAATAAGGAATATAGTAAAAGTAGGAAGATACTTTCGGAACATACTTAAATAGAAAGGCAGGAGATCTTGAGAAAACGGAGGGAATAATTGATTTTTGTATAAAACTATTATGTAAACAACTTTATTCATGGTACCACTCTCAACTAATGAATTTTGTCCAAAACTTGCAACATGTAGGTCCTAATAGTTTTCCGTCGAGGCCAACCCCCTCCCCTTCACTTCCTAGCCCAGTAATTGATTATTGTTCTCTTATAAAATTCCTCTTATCGATTTTGTCAATGGCTGATGCCTGACAACACGCACACAGATTAAAGCCAACAACAGCAAGGTTTGGTAATTTACATTCATGGGCGTATGTTGTTTTGAAATAGTTGAATTGGGTTTCTTTTCTATATCATTGAGGTTGATTTCGACCAAAAACTAGTTACTATTAGATTCTTGCTAATTATAAAACCGCAGTTGCTACCTTTTGTTCTTGCTGCCAGTTAGTGCAATTATGGATTACTTGTTGCTGTTTGGCCCTGACAAATGAAATCTGGAAACAAATTTGAAGAGAATAATTAGTTGGCAAAGAGAGGGGGAGAGGGGGGAAGAGAGAGAGAGAGAGAGAGATAAAGGTGAAGGAGGGATAGAGATTCAGAGTCTTTGGCATAAAGTGATTTATAAGGTAATATTGCCAAATTCTGCTAATGATAAGAATAGTTACAGTGTTAATCACAACAACAATACTTACAATTACAATCATAAGAGTAACATATTGATGATAATATTGTCTTAATCATCGTCGATATTGAAGGTATGTTTGGCAACATACTATCTTGTGCTATTTATAATCTTCTATATATGATCAGGCCCAGTCGAAGAAGCTCAAAGCAGAGACATTGTTAGCGAAAATTGAAGCATCAATGATACCTGTTGGTCCGTCTGATGACCTAGAAACAATCACGGACGAAGAAAGGTTTACGTTTCGGGGGATAGGCTTGAGAATGAAGGCGTACTTGCCTCTTGGTGAGCAATTCTTGGTTTATATCCATTATGTTTAGATTGCTGTAACAAATGATCAGGGTTAGTCCATATCTTATGGAAGTATGACTTCTTCATATGTTATGATATATTGTAGGTGTTCGTGGTATATTTGATGGTGTAATTGAGAATATGCATTTGCATTGGAAGCATAGAGAACTTGTTAAGTTAATCTCCAAACAGAAGACCCTTGCGTTCGTGGAGGAAACAGCAAGACTGTTGGAGTATGAGAGTGGTGGCATATTGGTCGCTATAGAACGAGTGCCAAAAGGTTATGCTCTGATATATTACCGTGGAAAGAATTATCAGAGGCCTATCAGCTTGAGACCAAGAAATCTTTTGACAAAGGCGAAAGCATTAAAACGTGCAATTGCTATGCAGCGCCATGAGGTTTGATGGTTTCCTCTCTAATTATAATAGACCAAACGAAGAAGGATGGTGTGACCACTAAATTTTTGTTTTTTCCCCTCTTTTCTCATTTGATATGAATTCTTGCAGGCTCTGAGTCAACACATATCCGAACTGGAGAGTAACATAGACCAAATGAAGAAGGATGGTGTAAGTAGTAATTCCATTTTTTGAATTCTAGGCATTATGATTATGTGGTCATAAGATGTCTTCAGCAGCTTGCGTAATAAATTATTTGGTATATCACTTTAGTCTTATTTCCTGTTGAGTCCTGAGCTCATGGCTTCGACTAGTTGTTTTCAACACAAGTGCTGTTTTCATGATATAAATGTTGTTTGGACTTTGGAGCTTGACATATTGCACGGAGTAGCTCCGCAACTGTGTAGAAGCTATGGCGTCTAGCATTAGATAAACACTTTTTTGTCTAGTCGTGCATAATTAGCAAATACTAGGGTAAACCAATCTATGAAGGTGACAGAATTTGTCTACTAATGCACTGAAGGTGCAAAAGAGACTATCAAAGTGGAGTGGGTAATCAAGCACAAAACTATGAGTCCTGGAAGTGGGCCTAAAAAGGGGCCTTGTAGGTAGCCTCCCTCCTTCCCCAACAAAATTATGTGGTTGCTGTTTCTAGTACTTAAATTATGACCAGGGTTCATCTTGTTTTGATCGATGTTTTCCTGCTGTTGGTTGCCAATTATGCCGCAAAACAAGCCAATGAAATCCGAATTAGTACGTACGTGGTCGTGTTGCTTGTTAGCTAATTTATGCATTTTGTCTAATTTAGCCACTTATGACCTGATCTTGCCATTGTGTTACGATGTCCGCTCAGATTTTGACATCTTTGTATGACCGGACATTCCCATTATGTTATGATGTCTCTCTCGAGCTTGGATCTCGATCACCCCTCCATTGCTTTACTCATTCTTCTTCCCTAATTTTATGATGGTTCTATAGGATATTAATAAGTTCGCTTACAGATCAACATTTTTTAAGATTGGTCATTCAAAATGCCAATCAAATATGAAAAATGCAATCACTTGCTTCATTAGTTCGAAAAAGTGGGCCACTTATTAGTATAATTGCAACAGGGGTCATTTTCGTTTTGGTCGGAGATGCAAAAATAGGGGCACATTCCCTTTTTGTCTCCTTACCACACTTCCCTTAATTTTCTTCCGTCAGTTGATGAAAGTTGAACCAATTAGCAAAAGGTTAAATATGGGATGACTGAATCTCGTATTTCTGGAGGAGAGGGGAGGAGAAAGAAAATTTGAGTGCAATTGAAAGGGTAGTACCATTTGGATGGCCAAAAAGTGGCATCCTCTACACCAACCACCGTGGAGGATGGAGGCAGAGGTGACAGAAGAAATGGAAGGAAATTGGGAATATAGGCACGTATGGATCTCACATTCTCTGTTTCGTATCTCTAACAAAAAGAACAGGTTTATGTGACACTCCTTGCATTTTATAATATTGATATGCTACTATTAACTTTAATACCTATGTTACATGGGTTACATGTTTTTTTTATTTATTTCGTTTTGATTTGGCTGATTGGCGCTGCTTTCAACACAATTTTGTTGTAGTGATTGTCCAAAACACCCAAATGATTTCTAAGAACTACTTCCTCCGTTCTTTAAAGGATGCAACATTTGCATACTACACGCTATCCAATGCATTACTTTGATCCTTAATATCTTTGATTTGTATTAGTAAAAATTATAAAAAGTTGATATTATGAAATTATATATGAAGACGAATCAAATAAGATCCCATTTGACTATATTTTCTCTTGTACATTTGTGAGAGAATATAGGTTAAGGTTGGTAGATGAATAGTGGTTGTTAAAGAACTGTGGAAGTAACAATTCTTAGCAATGGAAACAGAAAGGGGAGCAAACCTGTAAATATCAGTAAATATAGGATAGTAGTTGTATTGAAATGATCATAGAAATTCCTAATTACAACCCTTAACATTCGAGAGGCCTCTGTAAAATTTATAGCTTATTTTATTGAACAATCCTTCTCCCTAGTCTCTATACATCAGTCTCTATTTATTACGTTCCCCTCACTTTCTGTCTTAACTAACTTTTGGCAAGTGTTAAAACATTCTTCCATCTTAGTTTCTTCTAGCTAACGTCATTAGTTCCTTATCAATTACTTATTTGCCCTTGCTATTCTGTTTCCTCTTCATTCTAGCAATGGGGGTGGAGGTGGGTGCTTAGCAATAGTGCTCATGCAGGCATGTCAAAAAGTTTTGAGTAATAGCTATGTTCATTGTTGAAGAACCTGGAAAACCCTAATACAAATGTTTAATTTTGGTGTTGTTGATTGTTTCTAATTGCTGACATTGATAATTTTTCTCTTTGCCATAAAATTTTATTTTCATTTTTGCTGTCAAACGTGAACAAATGATTTATAATGAAAAGATATTGATTACAGTATAGAATATGTACTTTTATGTACTTTCTCTATCTTAAAATACTTGCAACCTAGTAGAATGGCGTGCAAATTAAGGAGGAAAGAGTAAGTGGAATTATTAACCTCCTTCCACTTTCTAATCATGCTTATTTTAGTTTGTCCATACGCCTCTTCCACTTTCTTTTTGCTCCTCAATTTGCATGCCATTCTACGTGGTTGCAAGTATGTATTTAAAAGCAGAGGAAAGTATATATATAGATGCATATTTTACGTTTTTTTGCCAATAATATTTATGGTCAGCATTGGGTGTACAAAAAGGAAAATGGATGGTGGTGAATGTCTATCTTTTTTTTTGGGAGGGGGGGGGGGGTTGGGGGAGGGTGGAAATGATAAAGGTATTACATATGCAGTTCATTGAAAATTTAGAACCACTCCATCTTAAGAGCATTAGAGCATCCAATGTATTTATTGTGATAGTCATATGCTCTTGAGATTCAATCATGTTCATTTACTATCTCATTTTGTCTGCAGAGTTATAGTGAAGTCGCGGAAGATGGAAAAGCCTTGAGCTTAGACGGAAAGTTTGGCCATGCCTCAGAGAGCAGCCAAGTGAGACTTTTTACACCTCTGTCTTCAGTGATATTATTCGTATTACTTTCATTAACTCTTTTGGCAAGGTTTCGGAAAAAGCCAGGGAGGGGGGGATTAAAATGTGGTGTCAAATAACTGGATTGTGGAGATAGGATCATTTGAAATAAGTTCCATGATGAACGAGGCAACTTCTGACAATAGGTTTTTACATCTTTCTGCAACAATATCTTGTCGATTTTGCAGATGACTTATCCAGATTCTAGTGATGAGGAAGAAGTTGACTTTGATAATTCTACTGATGAGGAAGATGATGATTTTAATAATTCTGATGATGACTCCCTTGAGTTTGAGGACCACGATAAATCCTTTCGTTAAGTGTTGAGAGAACTAGATGCCTAACTGGATGACACATTGCTAAGGCTCAAATGAAGGTAATATATTGTAACCTAGGTCTCCTACCTTTATCGTAAATAGCAGTCCATTTGCTACAGCGACTTTATCATATGAAAATCTTACGTAATGTTGCTGAACATATGGTGGTTGAGATTTTGTTTCTTGTGCCTTTTCCTTCTGTCTTCTTTTTGTGTCATAACAGCTACTTACCATATATCTCATTAGTATTAGTTTATGTAGGCTCACATTTAACAGAGCATTTATTGATCTAAACTAGCATTCTGGAAACACATGTTTTTTTACACGAGCCATCATGTTAGTGTAAAGTATGAACTTGCAAGTGGATTAGTAAGAACTAACTCTTTGTTACATCTTTATTCGCGGATTAACATGATATTTTCATGTCTGTGTTCCCTATTCAATGATTAAAGCGGCACGCCACGTTGTCACCTTAGTATGGTGTTAAAAGAGTAGAGCTTCTAGCTTCCAAATAAGATGAGCCGTAGGTGAAAGGGGGATGAAATTGTGTATAGCTTCTTTAAATATGGTAGAAATGATGAAGAAATAATTATTAATTGTATGCATCTTTAAGAAGCCCAAATACATAGTAACCAAAACTAAAACAATTGTACTATAGTCTTTAGGTAAAAATTGTGGCATTCTCTCCAAGAGAACTAGAATGGAGTTGGCATTAGTGTGGATGATATCTTACCAAAGTATGCTGCAGAGGTGCACAAGAACTGTGATATAACTATGAGAGTAAAGTTATTTGTTGTAGGTTACTTGTAAACATTATTGGTGCCTATGCTCCTTTTATTGGTTCAAAAGACCTTTTTACGCAGTAGTTCTAGAAGGATTTAGAAGAGGTGGTTCAAGGTATCTCTTAAACAGAGGTGATTGATTGGTGGCTATCTGGATTCTGGAGGGGTTTGTAGGGGCAAGGAGCCTGTGATTTGAGAGTGTCCTTGGAGAATTTGATTATGGAAGTAGGAGTGCACAACAGCACAAGTGACCGAGTTGACCCTGCTCAAATAAATAAAAAATCCCCAGCTGGACTTCTCTTTTGCATGTGATGTGATTTAAGCCAACGCGTGGTTTAGATAGCATAACACTCATTTGATGACTTTTGGCTGGTATGGTGCACACAAGTTAATTAGTTACCTTATGATGAAGAGGACTAAAAGCAGCAGTTGCGGGGATTGTAAAGTCATACCTAATGAAAGTATTAGTGCTCAATAAAGAGTTGTTATTGATGTTCGCATCAAATTTAGTGTGAGAAGAGCAATAATGTTCAGTATTTGTCATAGTAGTATGCTGAGGTAGACTTAATTTTACTTATATAAATGAAAAACTGTATGTACAGTAGGAAAGAGATCTGAAGAGTATCAAGGAAAATATCTTAATACACAATGAAAGACATAGTGGTTTAAAAGGTAAATAAGTGATCAGGGAAGATAGTTTTGCTACTTGAAGATTGGAATACATCGGATGAAGAGATTGTTGGGTAATACAAGGACACAAGAACGAAGACAAAAAAAAGTAAAAGAGACTAGATATCTTAGTCCAGGGGAGTGTATAGTACCAAATAGAGGAAGAGCACTATAGATCCAATTTTCAAAACAAAGGTGATGTATACAATTCAGGGATAAATTTAATGTCACACAATACATGTTTAGGTTCCTACTGGGAGTAAACCACTTCATGAGAAAACTCACTGAACAAAATCTAGTGAAAGAAATTACGCTTAATTTTTAACTTATTTTATTTACCAGATTACCATGCTTGTTACAAAAAGGGGGGGGGGGGGTTCAAGGCCAAAAGGACTAGTGTGACATAATCTGGTTTTCATCCGAGAATAGGATATTGAATGGGATGGATCAGCTTAATACAATATATAGCTACTCTTTCTCTTAAGTGAGTAGAAATAACCTTTTTATTTCAGAAAGGATAGATAAACATCAAAGCCCAATAGTGGAAGGCTTATGACAAGATACAAATGTCCATTGTTTGGTGAGAAATGACTAAGAAGGACTTGCTACCTCCGTTTCTTAATACAGACACCATTTTCCACTTTGAGATGTTTCATAATACATGTACCATTTCCTTGTTTAGTGACTTTTATAACTAATAAATAATAATACCCCCTCATTTAACTACATAATTGCGTGGGTAAGAAAAGCAATTACAGAATTTACAACACTCTCTCTCCTCACCCTTGGTTTTTGTGCCCAAAAGAAATGGTGCATGTATCAAGTGACAAAGCTATCACATAAGTATATCGATATAATGATAGAGATTGGGGAACTTCCATAAAACTTAACTTATTGTCAAAATTCATAACATCTAGGTGAGAGAAACATAACAATCAGGTGTTAATCTCTCCCTCCATCGCAAATCGTTTGCCATAATTTCCTTTTTTGGGTTGTCCCTAATTAATTTGCCACATGCCTTTCTTTGGAAATCTTTCTCTGTGCATTTTGTTCTACAATTATGCCTCACAAATACCCACCCAATTATTTCTCTCTATTTTTTCACTTTTCTAATAGTACGTGCCAAAATGATTTGTGGAAATTAATTTGGGACAAATGGAGTATAAGCTAATAACTAAATTGGAAAATAAGAAGCTTCCAGAAACACGTTTACCTGAAGTATTACGAAACTAAATAATAAGACAAATAATAACATCTACTCTAACTATGCCTAGTATAGTGCTATAGAAAAAACAAGATGAAGAAATGTCTTCAACCTCTGAATCCATCACTATAAGAATTCATATTAGACTCGAATTTCGACAGGTGTACAGGACATAAGCTCCATTACATAATTAAGGACATAAGAAACATTATGATTGGTAGGAAAATGTTACAGGATATTCCAACTACGATATTTTTACATCCACAATATGATCTGTATCTTTGCTGTACATTGTTGGTAGGTGTTATGTTTGTAATGCATATGCTCACTGCAAGTGTTGGTGTTAGCGATTAACTGATGAGTTAAAGGTAAATGCTATTACGCTGATACAAAGCAATATGTAATAGTTGGAGTGGAATTCGCAAATTTTGTACAGATCACAACTCTGATTAAGTGGGTCTACTGAGATATCTATTTATTTATTTTGGGCGGGACGGGTTACCAACTGATAAGTTTTTGAAATATGTGAGTGCATGTTGGCCTTTCAAGAAAGATCGTGTTTGAAAGATGAACGTTCTGAATTTTGATGCAAATTTTGCTAATTCTGATACTTTGAAAAATCTGCAGCCAAAGCGTTTCACAGAGATTGCTGAGCGGGATGTTTGTATGTACTAGGATTGCATCCCTCCATGATCATGGTGAAACCTTCTAAAGCTTTATGTCAGAACCTGTTTTGTTTTCTATTATCAGCAATCTATTAGTATCCAAGCATTCTACGTTAACTAAAATGATTACGTTCTTGGTTTTCAATCTTCAATCCTGTGTATTTCTAGAGTTGGGACTTGTTTGTTCACGCTAAATATAAATCTCACTGGTACCGCTAAAACTGCCTTATATATTTGTGTAATCCTCCTACAACCCCAAAAAATGGCTGGTTTTGTAAGAGTTGTGGAGAAAGGAAATGGAATTCTAATAATTTATATCTGGTTTTAGACTGCTTTGCTTGTACTACCTCATGTTTGCAACAGATAAATTACATATTCTGGGCTAAAGCTGATAGACTGGATCATACAACAGCTTGTATGGACCTCATACATTATATATTTTTATTGCGTCTCTTTGCAATAGGACATAAAGCATAAATTTATTTAAAAAAAAAACCCTTGTCGCCCAATTGTTGAGATAATTTTTTTTTATTATTATTATTAAGACTAATAACCTCTTTCTTAACCTTAGCGATATTTGTCTCTGGAAAAGATGGGTCTGAAAACGGTTTTTCTCCGAATGACCCTTTTTAAGTCGAGTTTGCTTCTTTTGTGCAGGCCATATCGATGAGAAGCATTCATTCTACTATTGTGAACTTATTGTTTAGCTCGAACCATGGTTAATGTTAAAAGGTTATGTAATTAAATCAGCTATCGTTTGAATGAAAGGTGAAATTCTTCTTATGATTGTCCAATTGATTAAGTGAGTCCATTTATCATGATACACATAACTCTAGTTTTTTCTCATTTGGAGCTCTTTCTATTCTGCGGATTTTGCTTATTCGAGGGCTTTAAATGGGAAATGAGCAAAAAAAGTCTGGGAGTGCACTATGCTTACAATACATGCAAAAAAGTAAAGTGTGATTACATGCATAATGTTTTGTGTGAAGAGGAATGGTAAGATTATCACTTGAGTTATTACAAAGTCTCCAATGTTGACGCGAGCTACCAGCGCACCACGCTCTGTCCATGCTCTGTGCACGGAGCAAATGTCTTTCGTTGACCTCATGAAGCTTTTTTTGAAATTCTAATTTATGGGTTGCCTGGAAATAACTCATTCATTTTAGGTAGGATTTTTCACATTATTTTCACCATATTTCCTTTCTAAATACTCAACTCCTAAACGCTCAAATGCTACACAAACTCCATTAATTCTCTTTCAAGTTTCAAGAATTGCTCTTTCGAAAATAGTTATTCCTAAGACCAAGAGAATTCTAGTATACTCATGAACGTCCTTAATATTTTAATTTCTTTTTATTATATTATATTTACTAACAATTTCTTTTTCATGATGTAGATATTTAAAAGATTTATGCTTTGTATATGCTAGCATCTTGTTCAGATTTCGTATATGTATGTTCATGAATGTTTGATTGTCTTTTTATTGCTTTCATAACCCCGATAGCACATGTTTATTTTTACTAATGAAAGACCTAAGTAAATTTTAACACCTCGATAATTTTCTATTTTTCAAAATACCTTTTTAATATAAAATTTAGAGAATTAGCAAAGTATTATTGTTCGTGTGATAACATATCGGCTTATTCAGAATTTTGCAGCTGAAAAAATCATAATAAATAACTTTGAAAATAAACTTAGTCAAGCAAAAGTCAACTCCAAAAGTCAAACCAACATAAAGTTAAAAGTCAACCTCAAATATAGAATTCAACTAGCAAAGTATAAAATCAACTATAAAATGTAAAGTTGACACAAGCTCTTCAAATTTTCGAATCCATGATGCATCATCTTCAAATTGTAAACGACGATGCTCTATTTCAGAGAGATTGTTCACCAATTGGGTCATCACAGGATTAATAAGGCATAATCGTAATCAACATATACACACAAAACATGTATTAGCAAAGTTGAGTACTACATAGTAAATAAATATGAAACATAACATGTTACTGATAAACATTAAGCATGGATAAATAATAATATAATAAAATAGCAAAATACTTTTATTAAACTCCATAACCAACAAGTTAATTTAATATAGATGGAATAATCAACGGAACGAGTTGTCTGAACCAAAATCAGTCTTCAATCTAGAAGACGAAGTATGGGCGCGACTTCGTATTCTCCTGACCTACGATATCGAGGAACCTTTTAAATAAAAATAGGACACGGAGATCAATCCACCATGTGCTCCAACTCATACTAGTCCAACACTTTAGACGTGCATAAATCTAAAGCTATTGCTATTTACTTTCCACTTTACGTGATTAATAATGTCATTACTTGTTATGGCTCTTAAGTAGGACAAATAATATAATCATCAAATATATATAAACTTCCATTTTTTATCTGAGGATTAGATAATGTGATCATCAACTTAACAACCCAATATTAAATCCATAACTTTTATTTATTTATAGAACGAAGTCAACAACCAGCCAACCTTTCATAAGTGAATAACCAACTTACCAAATAAGACCATCAGTCCTAATAATGTAATTAAATAATCCAAAGGGAACAACATGATTCAATCATGATCCAATACCAACATAAATATTAATCCCTCGTGTGAATTAATAAGTAAATTTCCCACATTCCATATCCTTGCATTAGTCATCCATACAAACATAATATCATCATCATAAACATGCTTCACACAATGGCAGAAAACATGCAAGCAGTGGCGGATTTACCTCATACCACGCTGGTGCACGTGCACCAGCAATAAATTAAAAAAATCACGCGTCACAAACTTCTTTTCTCTCACTCACAAATTCACAATCGCAGTTCGCAGACTTCTTTCTCTCTCATAAAACCTCAAACGTTCTCGTTGGTGGCTTGACTGGCTTCGTCCGGCGACCTCAGCGGCGGCGCCTTCGTGGTCGATTCGTGGTGGCTTCGTCACTGCTGGTGGGCTGGTGGCTTCGTCCTTCGTGGGTCGTGGGAGATTCGTGGCTTCATTGGTGGGCGTTTGGGCGATTCGTGGCTTCAAGTGGTCGGAATTCGTGGCTTGAAGTGGTCGGAAATCGGATTCCTTGGTGGACGACGGTGGCCGGATTTCTTATTTTACTCTAGGTACATCTTAATCTACTCAATTTGCTTGATTTCTTGTTTTACTTTATAGATTAGGGTTTATCAATTTCATGAGAATTGAAAAATAAATTGCAATTTCAGTTGTTATAGGTGTTTATATATCAGATTATGTAATGTAGAATTGTTATAAATGTTGATTTTGTTGTTGTATTTTGATTTGTGTGTTATAGGTGTTTGATTATTGAAATTACATTATATTTAAATTGAGTGTTATCACTTTATTGTTGATTTTGTTGATGATAGTTTATGGCTTATGAGTTATAACAAATTGACATATGTTTCATTTGGTGAGAAACATCAAATTGACATATTTTTCTAGTACTATTTGGTTGTATTTTTGTATAATTATTGGTTATATATTTATTTTCTTTTCGGTTGAAATTTAGTTTGGAGTATTTTTTATTAAAAATTATTTTGATTTAGTGAACGGTAATTAATGGTGAACCACCATTAAAAAATTCCTGGATCCGCCACTGCATGCAAGTCCGATTGAATATAAATCACATATGAACTAAAAATAATTCCCTATACATGATACTACATAAATCCCATCCTTAGGACATGATATTACATCAATCCTATCCTTAGGACATGATACTAATCCAACCAATACATAGTACGTACATACCTTGTGTAGACAAAACGATAGACCACTTCCATAAGCTTAAAAGTCGCCTACAGAGAATTCTTCATTTAACAATAATCAACATAACCACAAATCAATACTCTAAAAATTTTCAGCAATATTAAAATACTTTGAACCCTCTTTAAAAGGGTCTAAAAACCTTTCCCGTCAGTAAAACGTCAATTATTAATACTCCTTAAAAACCATTAAAAACTCATACTTTGATCATGAAAACTCCATTATAAGCATCCTTGTAAAATTTCCAGCAACTTACAATGTAATAAAACCCTTTTGAAACATAAACATAATTATAATCATAAGAATACTCAATTTCATAAACTATCATATACTACTAAAATTTTTCAACTCATAAAACCCAAAAAATCCATGCTTTGGATATTCAACGTCTTAATTTAATATAACTTGAGGAGGAAGAAAATAACCAAAGAAAAAGGAGAGGAAAGGGACGGTTGCCAAAAAGAGGGAGGAGGAACGGTTGGGGACGGCAGCTGTGGTGTAATACCCCAAAATTTCAAAATTTATTTTATTATTTATTACGCTTCAATATTAATTTCCACTTAAATATATTTACAAATAACCTTGTTTTATTTAATACTCCCACCGTCTTTTTTTATTTGCTACATTTTGCCATTTAGAGGTGTCTCAATTTATTTGCTACATTTGCCAATCTTACTACAAATGATAATAAACCAAATCCCTCAAAACATCAGCCCAAAATATTTAGCCCAACAATACCCCACAACCCATTTAATCCCCCAACCTCCCCATTAAATCCCAACTCCCCCATTTAATCCCCCAACTCCCTTTATAATCCTTCCCTCCAAACCCTAATCTCATTTTACACCGTCACTTTCCTCTCTCTCCTTCTGACTCTCTCTCTCCTTCTGACGCTCACTTTCCTCTCTCTTCTTCTTCTTCTTCAAACCCTCAGATCTAGGGTTTTACACTCCAAATTTGTTGAAAAAAACAGTAGATTAATTATCTACTCTTTTCTGCGATCATTATAAACCTAGTTTTTGTGGTTTTTGAGTGATTTAAGAAAAGCGAGTCCCCTGTTTCTTGTGTTTTTTAGGTATATGATGGATGAGTTAACTCCGAATTCAAAGAAACGGCTCTTTGATTTGATGGACGAGTTCGATGCTGAGGCAAAAAAATCTAGGGTTTCAAAAAAACCCTTGGATTTTGGTTCGTTTTGTTGGGCTTGTGGCGCGCCTTCAAAAAAACCACCAGATCTTCAATTTGGTGGTGTAGTTGAGGGCAAAAAATCGGAAAACTTGCAAGATCCACTACCAGAAGGCTTTAAATTAATCATGGCGATCTTACCTCTGTTGGTATAAAAACCATCTCGAAATGGTTTCCCAGCGTCCCCTTTCTAATTTTGGCTCAGATCGGTCCACTCCTTAACTTAAATCTCTGTTTTTACAATTTTAGGAAGCTTTTTTAACATGCTTTGCCTGTGGGGTTGCGTTTGATTAGATTGCATGTATAGGTTTTTGTGTTTTTTACTTGTTTTTGCCTCGATTTGTTTATACGCATGTTGTTTTTGCGTTGATTTGTTCATTTTTTCCTTGATTTGTTCGAAAATAAGTTTAGGTTGCCTTGATCTGTTTATATAAATGTTATTTGCCTTGATTTGTTCATACGCATGTTGATTTTGCCTTGATTTGTTCGAAAATATGTTTAGGTAGCCTTGATTTGTTTATTTTTTCCTTGATTTGTTCGAAAATAAGTTAACTTAGCCTTGATTTGTTTATTTTTTCCTTGATTTGTTCGAAAATAAGTTTAGGTTTGCCTTGATTTGTTTATATAAATGTTATTTTGCCTTGATTTGTTCATACGCATGTTGATTTTGCCTTGATTTGTTCGAAAATATGTTTAGGTAGCCTTGATTTGTTAAAACATGTTATTTCTTGATTTGTTCTGTTTATATGTTGTGTTTGCCTTAATCTGTTAAAACATGTTATTTTTACTTGATTTGTTCTGTTTATATGTTGTGTTTGCCTTGATCTGTTAAAACATGTAATTTTTGGCCTTGATTTGTTCTGTTTATATGTTGTGTTTGCCTTGATCTGTTAAAACATGTAATTTTTGGCCTTGATTTCATCTGTTTATATGTTGTGTTTGCCTTCATTTGTTTAAACATGTTATTTTTACTTGATTTCTTCTGTTTATATGTTGTGTTTGCCTTGATCTGTTAAAACATGTTATTTTTACTTGATTTGTTCTGTTTATATGTTGTGTTTGCCTTCATCTGTTTAAACATGTTATTTTTACTTGATTTCTTCTGTTTATATGTTGTGTTTGCCTTGATCTGTTAAAACATGTAATTTTTGGCCTTCATTTGTTCTGTTTATATATTGTGTTTGCCTTGATCTGTTAAAACATGTAATTTTTGGCCTTCATTTGTTCTGTTTATATGTTGTGTTTGGAGGGAAGGATTATAAAGGGAGTTGGGGGATTAAATAGGGGTCTTGGGGGATTAAATGGGTTGGTTGGGTATTAGTTGGGCTAATAGTTTTGGGCTGATGTTTTCTACGATTTGTGTGTGTGTTGGTGTGATCCTATATGATGAAATAGGATGTTACATCCAAATTCTTACTCCATTTTGCATTTAATCAGTGGTAAAATGATTAGAATAGTAGTATAAATAATTGATGAGGCATATGTGTTATATTTTGATTTTTGTTTGGCTGTCCAATAGAGTTTTAATGACATATAGAAAGTTTACATGAGAGGTGCATTATGTTCCTCAATGATGAATGAGGTCTGATGATTTTATACTTTGGACATTATGCCTTTTAAGACCAGTATACTCATATTGCCACCAATTTTTTGTGCTCTTCTTTTCAACTTTTCCTCTGTTTTAATAGCATGTGTTGAGTATTATGGATGAGTGGGACTCCCTGAGAGGAACTTTAATCATGCCTAACATGTGTTTTTAAAAAATTGGCCTTCATTATCATTTTGTCTTAAATATGATTGAGAAAAAAATGAAATCTGATTGAATTTTTCTTGCAACAATGTTTAATTCGATTTTCTTTTTTTCTCAATCATTTGTTTGATACAATGATACCCTGTTTTTTTTAACTTAACATGAACTGTTTTGTTTACCATACCTTAACATGAACTGTTTTTTTCACCATACCTTCACATACATTGATGAACCTAACTATACATGAACCCTGTTTTTTTAACTTGACATGAACTGTTCTGGTTCTGATTCTGGCAGTGGGTCATTCAGATCAAAAGTTGGGTAATTTGGTGGTAAATTAAGAGCTGATGGGGATGGTGTTGAATTGTTATCAGTAGAACTGTCTAGGGGGGCCATAGCTAAGCTATGGATGCCAGACATGTTCAAGCTGAGAAAGCTTCCACACTTTCCTCAAGTGAAGCTATGAAATCAGACATGGCCTCTAAAAAACTCTATGATGATTTATCTGAGAGTTAATCTACCCAAACCCCCCCCCCCCAAGGAAATGGCTACTGTTTGGTGTTTTTGATGGTGGTTTAGGCTGCTGGTTGGTGTCTTTGATGGTGGTGGTGGCTGGCTGCTGGTTGGTGTCTTTGGTTTGGTTGATGGAAGTGGTGAAAAAATTTAATGCAAGTGCAAAAGTGGTTGTGAATATATAGTCCCCTGTTTGTTAGGATTTTTTTTCAAGTTTTTTGGGGGAAAATTAAATTCCCCCTTAATTTCTAATTTTTGGGGAAAATTTCAAAACCCCTGTTATTTAATTTAGCTTAAAAATTTTGGAGGGAAAATTTTAGTTCCCTTTGGTTGTATAATTGTAACAGAAAATTTTAGTTCCCTTTGGTTGTATAAAAATTTTGGAGGGAAATGAAATCCCTCCTTCAATATATGTGGCGCCTACTTTTTTTAGTATGTGGGCCAAGTGTTTTTTTTGGCTTTTAATCTGCTTTATCACAAGATAATTACCCACCATTACTTTCCTTTAATTCACCAACTGCACACCCTCTGCACAGTGGTCCCCACCCAATTCCTTGGTCTTTGTGAAAAAGTGCTTGTAGCAAATAAAAAAAGACGGAGGGAGTAAGATGTTTATTATATTTAAAATAATTTTAATTCATTCTCGAATTTTTTAATAAATGAATTTATCAAAACGATTTAAAATTGAAATACATTATATTTAAATATTTTAGTTTTTCATTTTAATTATATCTAAATAATTTTATTAGGGATCATTTTTATTGAAGTTCCACTTTGTTTAATCCATTATCCTAAACTAAAACCATGTTGAAGCCCAAACAATTTATTACCAAACCTAATGTCCAATACATTATCCAAAAGCCATAAACCCAAACTACTTAGCAAAGATAAAGGAAAAAGAAAACAAATAAAAAATAAAAAAAATCAAATAATCATCTTCTTCTTCCCACCATTCTCCCTCACCCATGAATCAAGCTCAACCACAAAAGCAAAGAAAAATCAGTAGCACCAACTCCATGTCAGAGGACTTTGAAAACCAAGCACAAATTCAACAATAACCTCAAATCTTCTGTCAAAAATCTGAACAAAAAAATCTCAACACCATACTTCCTTCATTAATGGAGGTTGACTAAACTCCACAAATTCAGAAAATTTGCTCTACAAATAGCAACTCAAACACATTCAATTACTCAAGCAACCAACCCTTCAAGGTTGCTTCACATTCTTCCCTTCTTCTCTTCTAATTTTTAATTTTTTTATATAGTAAAAAAAACAAAAGGAAATAAGTAAAATTTAAAATCCCACCATTGAAACAACCGTGCACCACCGCACGGCAACCACGATCACCTAGAAAAAACCATCGCAGCCACAACCTGAACCGTCGATTTTGGCTGCCAACCGTCACCCCAAACTCCCCCTTCGTAGCACCTCTGTTGTCGCCCTGAATCACCCACGACAGCCGCCGCCCACCTGAAACCACCCTTTCAACCGAGCTGGTTTGGCCGCTCGTCCTGCACCCTTCACTCTCTCACCCTCGAAATACAACAAACCCAACCACCCCACCCTCGAAATACACCAAACCCAGTCACCCCACCAGACATGGTGCTGACAATTCTTTGGCCGGAGGCGATATGATAAATGAGGGGCCTTTATATACATATACTACTACCTACAACCCTACACTATCATTCCCAATAGAATCTACATTTTAAAAACCAAATTTATCAATGACTCATAATTGTGATTATTGTAATTCATTTAAACAATTTCTCTATTTTCTTTGTTCAATTCCAGAAAAAGATAACAACACAAAACTTAAAATATACACACAAGAAATAAAGAAAACCCTACCAGGGAAATAAATTTGCAAAAATTTGACAAAGAATTAGAGAAATCCTTGCCAAAATCTTTAGTCTTATGTCAATGTAGGCTTTGCAAATTGAAATTCATTTATGGCTTGTTTGGATATGAGCATTGTATTTGAAATGTTGGAATGTTGTTGTAATCCCCCTTAATTTTACGGATTTTATAAATATATTTTAGTATTTATATATTTAAATTTAAACATAGTTGAGTTTAAATGATTTATTAATTTACAGAAGGTTGACTATTTTAAAAGTCAAAAGAAATTATTTTGAGGATTTAAGGAAGTTAAAATATTTTATTTAGGCATGCTTTGAAAAATGTTTGAAATACTAATTTGATTTGGAAAAGAAGTCTAAATAGGCTTGAGGAACCCAAAATTCTAAGTAGATTAAGAAAAGGAGTTATATTGATGTTAAATGTTAGGAGTTGTAATTCATTTATCCAATTCATCATCAAACTTTATTTGAACCCAATCTCCTTTTCCTAAGCCCAAAAGGAAAAACTTCTTTATAAATACCTTCGATCAAATTATTTTTACCACACAAGAATTATTTTCTCCCTCCTCACACTCAAGAATTTCGGTCCTCTCTTATTCTCTCTCTCTCTCCTCACGGTTTTTCTTTTTCTCTCTCTCAAGTTCTTTCTTCTTCTTCAAGTAATTTTTTCTTCGACAAGAAACGTCATAAAACCTTCAAAACCATCAGTCTTGTGCGTCAATTGTTGCTGCATACTCCTGATTTCCGACGCCTTTCATCCTTCTTCTTGGTTCTTTGAATTGTTGGTTAATTTCTTTTCTTCTTCCTCAAGTTTCCAATAAAGACTATTCCTTCCATCCTTTATTAGTTTACCCCTTTTGACTTTTCACATTTATCGATGTAAAACTTTGAGTAATAATATCTCTAATTATGTATTTGTAAAAATTATAAAAATTTAATATTCCAAAATTATATATTGAGACGAATCAAATAATATCACACATGATTATATTTTCCTTACATATAAAGTACAAATGACGGTCAAAGTGATAAAGATGAATAGTGTTATAAGTCAAAGTGGGTAAACTAATAAAGGACAGAGGTAGTACTTTATATGTAGGACCTGTTCTCCCCAACTTATTTTCAGTTCAGTTCAGCTCAAAAGTTTGTATTATTACGAGAGAACGGACAAAAATTTGTATTATTTTAGTTAAAAATCCTATAAATAAGGAAAAAAACTATATTTTATTAATGTGGGTATTTGGCCCTCTTATTATTTTGAAGCAGCAACTTGGACTTTTAGATTATGGTAATAGGTTCATAACTCTAACACCCCTCCCCCCCCCCCCCAAAACAAGACACATTATAAATTTAAAAAGTGTTTTTAGATAAATAGAAAATCGGTTATAATAATGTCTTATGGACTTGCTATTTCTCACTGCTTCCGAGAAGCGAATCAAGCGGCGGATAATCTGGCTAACAAGGGTTACTTGGTGCATTCTCTGCATCGTTGGTTTGAGTTACATGATCCTGTTTTCCTCTCTATCATCCGCAAGGATGTGTTAGGTTGGTCCTATGTTAGGGGCTAATCTAGTTTTCTCTCCTTATAAAAAAAAATGTCTTGTGGACGTGAATTGATACTCATTCCATACAACCAATGTTATCAGGATCGGGATCTTACTTTGGATCGTAGGGGATGGTATAATCGAATCGGTGGGATCGGATCGTAGGATCGTAAGATCCTACAATTTGGTCAAATAGAGATGATTATACTAAAATATGGTAAGAACCTCATGTTAAAAATTTGCACATATTAATAATGATTTTCTTAGTTAGCAAATGATGATAGTTTTTCAATACAATAAGATTGAAGTAACATGCGATCAAAATCTAATAGGAGAAATATAATATGTGAAATTACTTTATGATTTTTATATGGTAGGATCGGATCGTAGAGTCGTAGGATCGTAGAATCGTGTTAAGATCCTACCATGTGATTTTTTGTGGTTGAGCAGGATCGAAAGATCCTACAAAATTAAGATCCTACGTAGGATCGGGATCGGTGAGGTCCTCCAGGATCGTAAAATCGTAGAATCGTAAGATTCGGATCGGGATTTTAACAACAATGCATACAACTATATCATACTAGCATTTTTTTGCACGCGATGCGTGCTTGAATTTTTTTTAAGACAGAAACTCGGTTTTTTTCGACGTATGTAAAAGTCAGAATTTGAACATTAGACATACAGAGTATAATTGTTTTTAGTTACAAAATTTATTGGTTTAGTCTCTGTCATTTAAGTCTCACACCAGTCTCTCTTTTTTACTTTTCAAAGTTAAATTCTATGAACAAAATGAAATTTTTATTGAATTTATCTATGATTTCTAATATTATAATTTTTTAATTGGTTTTTAAATTAAGTATACTACTTCATATATTGTGAAGAAAGTGGACACTTGGATTTCAAGTCAAATTTTTGTGAGTATGTATTGACGTTGTAGTGTATTGGTTGTAGTTTGTAAGTTAATTTTTCGGTTTTTGTAAAGTTTACTCATTTGAGTGATTTGTATAATGTAAATTATGCAATTTTATGATTTTAATTGACTTGTGAGCGATTGTTATAATTTTATTTCCAGTATTTTTATTTGAATCTCTCTTTGGTTTGTAAGTGAATTTGTAAATTAGAAAGGAAAAGGGGTAAAATAGTCTCTTCATTCGGGGACACCATAGCTCCCCCCTTCCCTTATATAATAGCATTATTGCATTAGGTAGTTTTCTCTTTAAAAATCTCATCTCGCAAATTATAAATTTGTCCAAGAATCTTTGGAGGTGAAACTTCTAGGTGAATTAATTTTGTTAGGTTCAACAAAACTTGGAAGTGACTTCTACACTCTCGGATTCAGAATTTCAAAAACTTGGAAGAATTTGAACTTGGAAGTGACTTCTCTCTCGCCTCGAGAATCCCCCTACAGTGAGGTATCTCCATTTGCCTTCTTCCGCCGTCATGTTTCCTTAGGTAAGTTTTTCGCTAAATCCTCCACCAAATAACCTTGCTATTCCTTTCCTTGTGCCAAATGGCTCGCATGCAGCTAATTCTCTCGCATGGTAAAAACTAAGCAAACCTAGTCTAAGCTTAATTGCTACTATTAATACTCGCCTTTATCCATCGCATTAATTACTCCAACCTCCTAATTCCTCTACCTTGTCTACCCTCTTTCACTTCACCAGTATAAATGAGTTTCCCATCCTTCAGTTATTCTCCAGATTCCAATCTCATCTCTCCCTCCTCAATATCCACGTCTTCAGAGAATGGGTATTTTAATCCAGCCTCCGCCAAATCAGTCCTTGCTACCTTATGTTAGGTGGTCCCATGCAGTAGTAGGTGTCTTCTTCGATAATTCCCCTCCCACGTCAAGCTTCGTTTACAATATTGTTAATAATCATTGAGAGACACGTGACCCATTCGTGTGCTACGTACGGGTCCGTACTTTATTTTTGAATGTCAGAATCTCCTTGATAGAGACGTCCTTGTTCATACTCACACCACTGTTATGGATGGTAAGCCAATTACATTTCGAGCAAGTTCGGATAACCAGATTCCAACAAGTCTCAGATTCAACATGGCAAGTATTTTGGATCAGGGTCCAGGACCTCCCATGGCGGTTTCTGGAGGCGGACTGGACGCTCCGCCTTCTTAGTCATGTAGGACATGTTGAAGCAATCGATAATTATGGGGCTGGCCTCCCTCTAGACCCTTTCCTACGGGCACGCGTTCTAGTGGATCTCTCACGACCATTGGTTTGGGGATGTTTCGTCCCCTTGGATGATGATCGGGTCTCTTGGGTCTATTTTATATATGAAGGCATATACCACTTTTGCAGGGAATGTGGCTGCGTGGGTCATAACACAGGTCGATGCAATCTATCAGCATATGATGCTCAATGGATCATTTAGCGCCACATTCGAGAGTTTGAGGAGGTTGGTATGGTGGTCCTTCATACTGATATGATGAAGGTATTCCTTTATACACTAACATGATTAGAGGCTTAAAATGATAGATTTCTTAATCGAAATCACAAACTCAACCTCTCACATGCTCGCCCCTCCCGTTTGGTTCCCCTTCATGACCCATATGTCTATCCTTGGTATTATGCTAACCCCCTGCTAATCTGGACTCTTCTTCGGAGGAGGAGTTTTATGAAACCTCGCTGGATCTCCCCTTTCAAGCGGTGCCTGGGTTTCCTGTGGAAGATCCTTATTCTATCTCTCATCATCAGAATGACTCTTTTCACACTCTCAGTATGCCCATTTCAGCTCTGGTTTGAGGAGAAGCCAACAGAGTTGTTAGATCTCCAACTACCAGATTTAGCCCTGACATACCGGTGCAAGCTCAGGTTTCTATGGGCCTCGCTCCTCTGCTTAACTTGGGATTTCAACTGGATCGTAATATCCAACCTCAAGCCCCGCAAAATTTTGAGCTCCCTCTGGGGCCTTTGGGTTTTGAAAGACATAAACCACAATCCCCACCTAGGAGAATATTTGGTTCTTTAGGTTTAGGAAGTTGGGCCCAACTTTCTACCCAAGCTCTGCACAAGGCTATGTGGTTCTCCAAGGCCAGTCAACACGGATTTGGGGTTGGGCCCTGCTTCTAACGGCCCAGCAAGGCACTCTGGCTCTCTTGAAGATGTGGTAAGTCAAGGTTGGCATATAAGGGCCCCTCCGGCTCTCGATGAACCTGGGCCAAGCAACTGGCAATCCCAGCCACCATATTCAGTTCATATGCAGTATTCTTCACCTATGGCCCAGCGGCAAAGTCCACCAATGCATCCACCAGAAAGGGCAGAACCCAGGAGTTGCAGAATATCTCTACTATTATCAATGAAAGGTTCCGTCTATTCTCCACCATTGGGTAATGATCCACTAAGGCCACATTCAGTTGAACAACAGGATGAATTGTACTCGCCTTCGAGCCCATTGGACCTCTCTCAGTTGGCTAACTCGGATTCGGATCCAATTACTTCTCCCATGGAAACTCAGTCAGAACACAACACCATTGTTCTTGCATTACCGTGTCAGTCTAGCCTCTTCATCGGCAAGAAGCACTGAGACTTTCCTCTAGGTCGCAGTCAATCAAACGAAAGTTGGTTACTACCAGATGCAGATGTTTTTCAGGCCCGACATAAGCGCCGCCGACGTTGACTTGAGGAGTGGGAGGCTAAGGTTGCTTTCATTATATGGTCGCCTGGGCATTTAGGCCAATTCACTTCCAAAGTCGTCACGGACACATCTCTAGCTCATGATCTAGGGGTAGAGCCAGGTGAATCTATTACGTCCAAAATCCGCAACAAACACCCTTCTATTGTATCCCCGGAAGTGGCTACCAAGGATTGGCTGTGGAAACGGAATAAATCAAACAATAATGAAGACCTACCTCTTTATGCTGCTACTGATCATAATGTTACCACTGGGATGGCTCAAACTCATTGGGCTACAACTTCTACAACTGGCGAACCATCAGATATGGAGGATGTGGCTGATCCACAACAGCCTACTATGGATCCATGAAAATTTTGTCTTGGAATTGTCGAGGGCTCAATGCCAGCACTAGCCCGACAATCCCCTATCTTCGCTGGCTAATTTCACAAAATCGTCCGACGTTTTTGTTTTTATGAGAAACTAAATGTAGTGTACATTACGTAGCAAATCTCCTACAAAATACTAGCCCTAGGTTTAGTTGTGGTGTAGATTCCCAAAATACTAGTGGGGGTTTAGCAGTTTTTTGTTGGGACACCTATGATGTCCGGATTATTTCGAAAACCAGTAATTTTGTGTTATGTACCATAACGACTAGTAATGGCAAATCTTGGCACCTTTTGTTTTTGTACGGCGCCTCGCAACTTCAACAGCGTAATGCTCTTTGTAACGTCCTTCAATGTCTGCTCCAAAATTATGAAAGCTATCTTATAATAGGGGACATCAATCAACTGGAATCTTACGCGGACAAACTTGGGGGGTCGCCCATCATCCGTGGTTGGGAAGAGATAACAACCTGGAAGCACTCTCAAAATTTGCAAGATGTGCCTTTTTTCGGGCCGCGGTTTACATGGGCTAATAATCGCGAAAATCATGGACTTATTATGGAACGGTTGGACTGGGCTTATGCTTCTCCGGATTGGTTAACACATTTCCCGAATACAATTTCTCGTCATTTTCCTATTACAACCTCCGATCACGCGCCTATTTTACTTCACACTGACCTTCCGACTACAGCAGCATTTCGGCCTTACCAAATCGAGGCTTGGTGCCTTTCTTTCCCGGAAATATTGTTCTTGATTCTCTTACCATGTATATTGCAGGTTCTCCCATGTACGCCCTTTCAAGGAAACTAGATGTTATTCGAAGTAAGTTGCGGTCATGGTGTCTAGACCGTCACTTATTTTGGGGTATAATTTGGAATAGCATCTCCAAGAAGCTTTCGAATATGAGTCTTGAGGTGGCCAACCTCTCTCATGGTATCCGTCTTGCGGGCCAACAAAGAGAGCTTATTAATTCGGCAACCCTGACATTCTCCTACTGGATACAACATACAAAGAATATTCACGCCAAATTTGGGGATGTCCCTTCCTCCTTCTTTTTCAGGCGGCTCCGGCCTCGTAAGCAGCAAAATCACATCTTTATGCTTCGTGGGGATGACGGGACCTGGATTGACTCCCCCGACTGCTATTGAGTCTATGATCATCAAAGTTTTCAAAGATATTCTCCAATCGTGCCCATCTACCTCACCAGGAACAATTCCTAACTGTGAAAATATTGATTTAGTGCTCCGTGAACTCAATCTCCCACAGGTTTCCAGTGCGGAGGCCCTTATGCTTTCGGCTCCTTTCTCGAGTGCGAAAATTCAGGCCGCTATGTTTAGTATAAGTGATGATAAATCGCCTGGGTTAGATGGCTTCCCTGCTGCGTTTTTTAAAGCTTATTGGGCCTCCATTGGTCCTCTTGTTATTTCTGCTGTCTCTAGGTTTTTCACAACAGGCCAGATGCTCAAAGAGTGGAACCAAACACTATTAGTGCTGTTGTATTCCATGTTTTGAATAGTTTTGATGATGTCAAATACATAGGTTAATTTTACTCTATAGTTTTATTTTGCGAAATATATAAAATACCAAAAATAATGTAATGTTCAACTTTGCATTTATATCTTGTGGAGAAAGGTTAATTATTTAATCTAAGTCAAGATATTAATTTTATACACTTGAATATTTATTATAAGGTATGTTTAATATTCTAGTAACTTAGAATCTTTGCATAAAAGATTCTTTAAGTTATTAGATATTTTGTGCTGTTGGAAATGTTTGAAAAACAGATGGAAAATAGCGTGGAGATGATCATTGAATATCTCCAACAAACTCCATCTCCTGCGTGAGAACAATTGGAGTAAGCGTGGCTGAAATTGTGGAACTAAATCCTTGAAGATCTCCAACTAACTCCTCCACCTGCGCATTACTTGCTGGAAGATTAGACCACTAATGGAAAGTAGTGGGAAGTTTATTTTCCATTGCAAAAAGAGTGGAGGAAGTGCAGCGAAATTGAGCCATGATCTCCATAACTCCACTTTGTGCAATTTGAGGAGAACATGGAGCACAACATGACCAGTAGAAGAAGATTTGCAGCAGCTATATAAGAAGAAATTATTTAAAGAAAAACTCGAGAACTTTCAATCGAAAAAAGTCTATAATTACTTAGAAAGTTTTTCCTGTAATTTCTTCTTCATTCAACGTACTCATTATTGTAATATTCATAGTGTATCGGTGAGAGAAAATTAAGAGAATATTCTTGTATTCAAGATAAAGAGAAATAGAAAGAGAAAGAGAAGACTTCTAGTGAAGTCAAGAGATAGAGAAAGTCACGTGTTCAGCGGGAACAAGGTGACTGGGGAACAAGTTCCTAGAGGAACAGAGAAGGTCCGATATTAGGTTGTACTAAAGAGAGTCTTTTGGCCTAGTATATTAAAGAGAATTTGAGTCAAAATCCCTCGTGGTCAAGGTTTTTCTTCCTATTGGGCCTAGGAAGTTTTCCTTGTAAAAATCTTGTGTGCTTGTCTCTTTCTAATTTCGAGTTTGTTTTAATTCCGCTTACAAAATTGAAAATTTCTCCTCAACTACGATTCACCCCCCCTCTTGTATAGTTTCCCAGGTGTTTGTACTCGACTAACAAGTGCTTATTCCCAAAAAGGATCCTCCGGAGGAAGTTAACCATTTGCGTCCAATTAGCCTATGCAATGTTCTCTACAAGTGTGTATCGAAGTGTTTGGTCGCTCGAATGCAACCTTTGATCCCTGGTCTTATTGACAACTTTCAGAATGCTTTTATTCCAGGCCGTCAAATGTCAGATAATATTCTCCTCTCCCACGAAATCCTTCATAGAATAAACAAGCAGCGTTCGAGGTCCGTCATCTGGCGGCGATTAAAATAGACATGAACAAAGCATATGACCGAGTTCACTGACACTTCCTCACCAGAGTTCTCTTGGCTTATAGTTTCCCTGTCCCCTGGGTTAATCTGATCCATCAATGTCTCTCGACCGTTTCCTTCCGCATACTAATAAATGGAGCCGCTTCAACGCCTTTTCAGCTAAATTGTGGTTTAAGACAAGGCGACCCGTTATCTCCATATATGTTCCTTTTTTGCATGGACATTCTCTCTCGTATGACTTCACTTGCAGTTGATATCAAGAGTTTCCAGGGAATTAAGAGCTCTCGGTGGAGTCCTCCTATTTATCACCTATTTTTTGCCGATGACTCCATGTTTTTCATTCGAGCCTCTGAGGAGGCCTGTCACAACTTAAAGACCCTACTGGATCGCTTCTGCTCCATCTCAGGCCATATGCTGAGTCTCCATAAATAAATCATGAAATTCAGCCCAAACATTGCAGGGCATATGAAGCTACGTTACAAAGAAATCTTCAGAATGGAGGCTCAAGATTCCGTTGGTACTTATTTAGGAGTCAATGTGGACATTAACGGGCGGAAGGTCCAACATTTTACACCACTTCTCGACAAAATGTCAACCCAAATTTCTCATTGGAAGAGTAAAGGGCTCAGCCAGGCTTCTAAACTTATCATCATAAATTCCATCTTGGTGGCCTCGGTTGTTAATCAGTTGTCTGTCTTCCATATCCCCTCTACTATCGCCGGTAAATTAGATGGTATGTTAGCTCGGTTTTTTTGGACTAATGCCCAAGATAAAGGCGTCCACTGGCGGAGAAAGGAGATCCTTCATCAGCTTAAAGGCCTTGGTGGCCTTGGTATTCGCAATATAGCGGCTCTCAATACGGTGCTTCTTATGAAGCAAGCTTGGCGAATTCAGCAGCAACCGCAACTGCTCTTATCTCACATCTACGCTCAGTGTAACTTTACTCAGCTTTATAGATCTACACGACGTAGAAACGTCTCTTGGGGCGCAACGGGTGTCTACAATGCCAGCCAAGCCATGCTCTCTACTTGCCTTTGGAAAGTTGGGAACGGCCTCTCTATCAATGCTTCGAGAGATAAATGGGTCCGTGGTGGTACCCCGGTTATGAAAGATAATAGTCCTATTCGTGAGGCTGCGTTCTTAAAAGTAGCTGATCTCATTCACTCACCAACTAATGGATGGGATTACCGTTAACTTCACCGCTTGTTCACTCCCACTAGTGTTCGTCAGATCTCGGAGATAGAACTACCGGCCACAGGCTCCAGTGCTGACAGCCGAATCTGGCCGCTAACTCAGTCTGGGAACTACTCTACCAAAACCGGTTATGTGATCACTCTATAACACCAGCAAAACGATATGTGTAGCATGACAGATGACCAGAAGCGATTTTGTCGTATTCTCGGGCATTTGAACATCATGCCAAAATGGAAAATTTTTACTTGGAAATTGTGGCAAAATAGCCTCGCAACTTCAGCTAACCTCTTCCGACGAGGGCTCGTCATCACAGAGGAATGTCGCATCTGTCTGCATGACAAAGAAGACAATGACCATCTCTTTTGGCAGTGTCCCCTTGCTAAGGAAGTCTGGGACATGGGCCCTTCTACCCATGCCTGCACTTCGAACCAACAACCTTTCCGTGATTGGGTGTCCCAATGTATTGTAATCTGTACGATGGTAGCCATGGCTCGTAGATCCCGGATTTTATTGGAACACTCTAGGCCATTTGGAAGACCGGAAATGCTCAGATTTTTAATAACGTAAGAGCAACTATTAACGTGTTCAAAGGATTATACGACAAAGGAGGCCAAGAACACTCTTTGCTTGCGAACCACTGCCCTACTCCACAGCCACCTGTTCTAACCGATGGCCCTCCACCGGGCTTTCATATGGTCACGTATGGTCAATTCCATCAATCGACCATTGACATCCTTTTTCGATGCGATGGAGCGTGGGATAAGACTTCGCATCTTGCTGTAGCAACCTGGGTAGCCGACATCAGTTACTCAGATTATCAAGTCCACGAGAGCCAAGTGATGAGAGCGACCTCAGCGCTCCAGGTGGAAGCTCACGCTTGCCGCCTAGGTCTGCTCTGGGCGAAGCACAATTCTTTTGAGAATGTAATAGTTTATACAGACTCAGCAAATCTCATTTCCACTATAAGCTCTGCGTCTAGTACACTAAGCTATCTTCAGCACACTATCTCCGACATCAAACACATGGCTACTTCCCTACGAGGGTGTTGTATTATGAAAGTTGGCCGAGCGGATGTTGCAGTTGCTCATGATCTGGCTAAATCCTCCCGCAACCCTAGTTTACCCTTTGTTGCGCATTGATTTTTATTTTGTTAGTCTGTTAGTTTTCCCTTGTAAGTTTTCCACGTTGTCAAAAAAAAAAAACTTCAATTTTAGGAGTAAGAAAATCTATTCTAAAAAAAGCCACTCTTTTTTTTTTTCCATCTGAGACAATTACATACAATATCGGTCTTATTCACGTAAAAGCTAAAGCTAATAATTACACTAGTAGCACTTAACGTTATACATTTCTTTTTCTTCCTCCTATACCGTATTCATTGCAATACTTCAATTTCGTTCAATTAACAGCAGTTTGCTATCACTGCTTATTAGGTAGCAATAGCTAATAGGAAATTCTCCTGCTGATGTTCGGAGATGAATTGAGCAGTTCCTGGCCTAAGTCGCTAATCTTGTTGAGTAGAAGTGTTCTTTCAGTCTCAAGCTGAAGCATATATTGTTCCTGCGAGTCTTCCAAGCTTTGAAGTTCACTCAAAGTACTCGACAGTTCTTCAGTGTTGTTCGCCTCAACTGAAGACTGAAGCTTGACGAACAATTGCTTCATCTATGTAAAATCATGCAGAAGCATAAATCAGGGAAAAGGAATGGACAATAACTTTCATAAATAAGTACCCGGCATATAGAGGGACTAGTTTCAGGTCAGATGGTCGCTGGTCAGACCAGCTAGCCAAAAAACGAGCGGACAATAACTTTCACAATATTGTAAGAAAAAACTAATAATTGTCACTAATGAAATTTCTACCTGGTCGGAAGTAGCATGAGCTCTGTTTGACAATAAATCAGAATCTACACTGGGTTTCGTCTGCAGATCTGGTATCCTTCTTATTACTTGAACATGTATCTCACCCTTTTTAACTCCTTGCAGAGGTATCCACTTATCAAATAATTCATTAGGAGGCAATCTCTGATATTCTACTACGCAGTTGCCAATGCTCGATGAGGACAATATAGCATTGTGGTCTCTCACGTGCAATTCCAATTGACTTCCATCATCAGAAAATTCAAACGTTTGGTTCCATATAGGATCCAGAGTCCTGTATACAACCTTCACGGATATGCCAAAGTAAAATTTAAGCACTATATTTAATAGCACTTGCAAACCAAAGTAGGAAATATAAGAACAGGGTCATCTTTAAAAAGCATGACACTCTAAACTTGGCCAAACAGCACCACAAATGTGGCAAAGACAGGTTTTAGGAGGTCAAAACATGTCACCAGCCTTGCCCACTGACAAGCAAGCCAGCAACTCATATTGCTACATACAATTAACGCAACAACTTCCTAAGCAGTTCCAGACTTCCCGTGACTTATTGCTACATTGACATTAAGGCTACATCTCAGGTATAGAAAACCATGTTTCAGCATACTACCTTTGTTCTCCTCGTCTCATTTCCATACTGGACTTTAACATATGGGTCACTTGTTCCCCTGAAGTCAGCACCGACAAGATCCTTCGCCTCGATGAGAACAAGCTCAATCCATCCATTACCTGGCCCACCATTCGAGACCTAGACCAAAAAAACTCAGTAACTATATAACATGGAAGTAGACTTCTTGGGTTAACACCTTGCATAAAATTAGACACTGCCGGGAATAATTATTATGAAAATTATAATGTCCATAGATCTGTCAATACATTAAGGTTGGTTTATAGTTTGTCGAGTCATTGAAAAACCATGTATACAATAAAAATGCAAAATGGGCAGAAGAAACACCAACCAATTCTTTAAATCTTGATTCTTGTGTCAAAATATGCATAATATTGCAGGTGGGCCACTATCAAATGTCCAAGCACAAAGATGTTATGACTGACTTGTACATTTTAGGACAAACTTTTGCATTTCTCTCTCTTATATCAAATTTATATGTTACATAATAAACTGGAAACATTTTACAAATGAATGCAAGCATTCCATGCATTTCATGAAGGTTACTTCAAACTTGGCTCAATAATTTGAAGAATTCTGAATTCTGAGCTCAGCAAGTTATTAGAGAGGTATCATCCCAATACTAGCAACAGTTCTGTCATGTTCAATGATGATGTTTCACAGATTCTAAACATATATAGATATTATCCTTTTGCATATGCTATTATTTACATACGTTCAAAATATGAGTAATGAAGTACATTCATGAGATAATATCAGATTTTAGGGTACCTCACAATAAGGACAGTATCAAGGATCCTGTATTTAAAATCATTAATCCAAAATACCTCAGTGAACACTTCTCAAACAAATCTATTCCTAATAGAAAAGACATACCTCACTCACAGCTTTGATCTGCAGCCTCACTTCCCCAGAATTTGTTTTTTCAAGGGGTACAGGCGTATCTCTAACTGAACCCTCCTCGAGTCCTTCCAAGTTCACAGTTGCACTACCAATGACATCATCTCCAAATGTTTCTTCATATAAACATTTTAACTTGAGATATTCACCCCCTGCAATCTCATCAAATTCGAATGTCTGGTTCCAGATAGGATTTGAGGTCTGTGGCACAGCCCTTGTTCTCTGGACAATCTGACATTTAAAAGATAATGACATGATGCATGAACATTAGAAACTCCAAGTACCTTTTTATGGAAATTACCCAAACTATCCATGAGAGAGAACAGAGAGATAACAGACCTTCCCATACTGCAACTTAACATAAGGCTCAGATTTTCCAGATTTCTCCTTTACAGGAAAATCTTTGGCTTCTTTTACATTGACATAAAGTTTTCTTCCAGTTTTTGAATTTGACAATCCATGTAATGATGGATGAGCACCATGATTTAAACGAAAGGTATGTGAACCATCCAAGAATTGCCATTCTTTTAGAACAAGTCTCACTATTAACTGCAAGATTTATCAATCATATAAGTTGCAACATCAACATCAATGTACCCAAATGCCTCGAACGAGGCTCCCACTGTCCCACACTTGGCAGTGCAGGGATTCAAAACTATGCAGCCTAACTCCTATATAGCAAAGAGGGTGTTTCCTATTGACCCTATACAAAAATATTGGCTATTTCGCAATAATAAAAACACCAAAGCCGTGAGTCCATTAAATACATAACTCAAGCAATAATGAACCTTCAACTGCACTTCAAATGGACATTCCTATAACATGAATTACATTCAGTATATGGTGGAACTATTGTTTTGTAGATTGAATAAGAAATCGATGTTAACTGAATACTTTTATATCCAAAATCTAAGATTTAAACCATTGACAAGCTTATGCATGAAAACAAAGAGTTGATAAAATGTGCAAAAGCAAAATATATTTGTACCTCCCCCGAATCCAATTCCTCAAATGGAATACTCATTTTGATTTCTTTTCCGCAACACTCAGCACGTTTGACTATGACTCCTGAATCAGGACCTAGCGCCCAAAATATCGTGGAATCATCATCGCAATATCTAATCTGAATTCAGAAGTGACAGTATTGCTCGTAAGATTTACATTGCAAGCTCATGAATGATACTACATGCATAATCTTGTAGAAGTTATCAAATGGATTCGGAGTTGATAAATGGAAGATAAGCTAATCCCCTGAACATATTAGAATGCAAGCAGGATAAACGAGTATGCTGAGATAATTTGACACCACTAATATCCTTGCATACTGATATTATCCGTAATACATCTGATTCTTTGGAAGCAAAACTTTGACAAATTAGAAACTATCTGGTCTCTCCGTAAAAGGATTGAAAAAGTCTACATTGGACAATTTTGCAGTACATTTAAAGTTCGCAGAAGGCAGCCTATCCTGTCTTATGAAGGGAGAAATGTAACAACTCCCGACAGTCATATGGTAAGGATGTGCAATAGGAATACTTTGTTAAAAGGAGCATCTTGGTTTCAATTATCAGTTGAACACGGTGTCTTGAAAAGATTCAAAGCTAAGACAATACTGCAGATCTATTAAATTTCAACTACCAAGGTGCACACCCAAATACAAAGTGTATCCTGCCATAACCTCAAACAAATTTAGGTTTCTGCATGTAGTATGTGTTTGAAGAGGGGTCAATATGTAGGAATAAGAAGTGAATATTAAAGTGATTCTTTAATTATTATTTTTTTATAATAAATATTAGAGTGATTCTTAGACGATAGTGCAGATATTAGCAATTCAGAGAGAACAACTGAATTAGTTGAAGGCTTCATACTGAATACACGAATTACAAAAGTGCAACATTACCTTAATTTCACAAGTTGCTAGTTGGTCGAACTTCACACTGCCAGGAGAAGATTCATAAAGACGGATTCGCAGGACTCCCACATCATCATGTAAAACCATATTAAATGTGGAATCCCATTGTGGACTAGAGCCTGGCTTTGCATCTGTTCTCCTGATAATTTCTTCAACCTCTACTTCCACAAACGTCTTCACATCCTTGACAAGATTCTCTTCTGAGGCATGATTCGAATCATCTTGTCTCCTGGTAGGGCTTCCTCTAACTAGAGATTTAGAAATATGACTTGCACCAACTACTGTTACATAAAGTATTCCACCTACTGCCCTTTTCCCTAGCTGTACAGCTGATAGAGCGAGACAACGACGACGAGGTTCAACCATCGTTTTAACTAGGGTGTCAGTCAAGAGTTTGACCTACATGGGAAATGCCATGAATGTGAGGACCACTGGAACAAGAATTACTATGTGATTTTTGAATAGAAGCCTGAACTTATTCGATACTGCAATCAGTTCCGAATCAGGGTGATTACAGACAAGCTATAGCTCACATGGTACAGAGATTCGCTTTCAGGAAAAATCTGACACTAAAAGATGCTACTTCTTTCCGACTTACTTGAACCTTATTCCATTTTGATTTTAAGGACATCGAGATGTATTACTTTTCTTAAGAAGAAGAAATCTCTATATATTAATGTGTTTCCACTTATACTGCAATTACCACTTCAATTTCCAATTACGAGTCTATCAAATGTACATCTACTTTAGTAAAATAATGAGAATATTGATGGACAGTTGCACATATACAAAGACAGTCAGCTTCTTGATCAAAATAGTTTTCGAACAACTGTAATTATATAGTGCAGTAGGGTGTATATCCTTCCTTGAATAATACAAAGCACAGTAAGAATGACAGATACAGTGCTACCAGAATAGTTCTTACTAAAATGCATGTTTTCAGTTTTGACAGTCAGCTTATCATACCAGCCATGAAGAAACAACAGACAGCTCCATTCCTGGGAGTTGACTTCCACCACTTCCCAGGGCAACACCTAGCCGCACCTCCGGAACAGATACAAAGGAGTATAGAACTGCTCTTCCATCCAGCACAGGCATCAATTGCAGCTGATGATTAGAATGGACAGCAAAAATGTGTCATAATTGACAAAGCAATGCCAAAAAAAGTTTTAACATTAGAGATGGGAAAACATCAGTTAAGGTCCTTAAAAAGACTCACATGACACAATATAATTTCACAAAAGATGGTCAGCAATTCATTAAAAACAAAAAATGTGCTTTCACAATAGCATTCTGAAATTCTGCAGTATTGACTAAAATACCTCCCAGAGATTGTTAGCAAAATTCACAATAGATGATGTTGCTATTATAATTCTTGTCCAGGTAACCAAAATCCCAAGAGCATAAATTTTACATGACAATAACAAAACCTCGTAATTTTCGAAAAATACAATTTGCCGTATGCTAAAGAATTTGCAGGGAAAGTGACAGGAAAGAGAATTGACAGAGATGGAAAATATAGTGAGAAAAAGGAAAGAACCACTAGAAGTATTGCACTATATTGGAAACATTTTTTTATGGTTAGTTTAGTTACAAATAGGTTAGTTTTTTATGGTTAGTTTGGTCACATGACATGTATGGAGACCGCCTAATATACAGGGGTGACAATCCTAATCACGCACACATACACTTGAGGTTGTGAATTTTTATAGTATTTAACTAGTTGTAGGCTGGTTCAGTTTTGTGTTCAGGACTTCAGATTGATAATAAATGGGTTGAAAGTCACAACTCATTTAACAAACAAGTTTTCATAACAAACAAGTTCGCAAAACTAGACCCTAATTTGACCTACATATTAAACAAGTAACCTGTTTAACCCAATTAATTTGAAAAATACTATATGTGGTAATTCTACACAGATAAGCATGTATTTTCTACGCTCAATGGAATGACATATGAGGAGCCGCCAACAAGTCTTTCAGTGAAGACTCATAAACCCAATTAGATTCCACAAAAGAGACAACAATAGTAACAACCTTCAGGCCAACTATTCAGGACTAATACGCTTGGCATTTCGCCTCCACTCCTCCATATTTGAGTCATGAACAGTAGATAGGAGCTGAGAGGTGAAGGTACAAATAAAGCTAGGAGCTTGGATTTGTCCATTATTGGCCTCCACTCAACACGATTGATATCAAATTTATTAACTAAAAGTACCACATATAAAACATTACACTCTAACAAAAATTTGTCCAAAACTGAATGAAAAACATACAAAGAATACTTTCAGGTGATAAGTTTTAAAAATTCATTTTACTTGGTTCCTAATGCACTTGTCCTTATTATATCATTAAGCATGACCAACCACTTAATAGGTCTTCAATCAGCAATGACACACATAGTGGTGAAAACATCAAATGATTAAGAACAATAACAAAGCATAAAGCATAAATAGCATTAGTGCTCAAATCATACACAAATATGAAAATCGATAGAAAATCAACATCATGTATACACAAGTTTTGATAAAAAAAAAATAAAGAAACAAAATGAAGAGAAAGAAATATAAATAACATAAGATATTATACCTTCGTTGCCTAGGCATTAAGGATTTACGGACTTTAGATCGAGCAGTGATTTTAGCCATTAGAAAGTGTTTAGAAAAGTAAGTTAACTAGCATAACTTCTTTATGTGTTTGTAAATTGTAATGAACTGACATGGCTTAGACTGGATTTA
Organism: Beta vulgaris subsp. vulgaris; assembly: GCF_026745355.1. NCBI lineage: Eukaryota > Viridiplantae > Streptophyta > Magnoliopsida > Caryophyllales > Amaranthaceae > Beta > Beta vulgaris. The sequence continues at coordinate 43,276,300 of NC_079206.1, read as the reverse complement.
AGAAACTGATATAGAAGATATGATGACTTTAGCTGATAATTTCTGGAAAAAACAGTAAAATCAGATGATAATTATAAGCTTTCGAGAGGCTTCTTTTCCCATTGAACTCTTAAAATTTTACCTAATTTTCTTATCAATATTCAACATAATTTCTTTCTCCCTAATCTATTCTATTTATTGAGATATTTCCTCACTAACTCCCTAACTTATTCTTCAAGCTACTACTAAAATTAACTAATTATGCAATACCAAAAGTGTCCCTCTCCCTAGGTTGATTCATTACATAAATATGAGTGAATCAATGACATCTAGAGCAGAAATGTGAGAGAAATACTAGATATGAAATAGAGTGTTTGTGAAAGTGTGCCAAAAACCGGTGAATATGGGGCCTTCTTATAGAAAAAATAAATGAAAATTAGATTAAGAAATGAAAACAACAAATGCCGCTATCATCGTGCATGTGACGCAAGCCTCTTGCGTAGACAATGTATTTGCACAAATGCTTGGCATCCTCTTAAGTTTGGATACCTTTGAAAAGGCATCCGACCGCTGGACACAAAGAAGACTTTGCCCCAGGTCACCACCTGCTCGCATGCCTTGTGCGCAAAGTGCAAGAGCGGCGGATCTAAGGGGTGTCCTATCAGGGCCATGGCCCATCCCGTGAAAGAAATTGCCTATAAATAAATTATATTGAAGACATAGGGGGGAGAGAGAGAGACAATTATGCTCGGTTAGTCGCCAACTTTCATATTTGATTGTAATACTCCACATCCGCGTTTGAGTCCTCATACATCAGCTTATTTGCTTTAAATTTAGGCTTCTTTACTTTTGTATTTGGAGGTAAGGTGACCTGATTTCTAAGTTCTAACTCTAATAAACAGCGTTATAATTTCCATTAATTCACTTTTTAAAATTTTCTGTACTTTTGTTTTTTGTGGAGGGCCGATCAATTTTAGGCTTTAGCATCATAGTATGTTAGGATTTGTTTAGGCAGGGGTTTCCCATTTGTTTCTTTTCCTTCATTCAAAGTAGTACTTGAATCATTGATCACACTTTTTTCTTCTAAATAAATGTCGAGTATCATATTGAAAGAGATATATAAAAGCAATTATTAACCGTGTATAATATATTAAATTTGCCTCAAGGTATATTTTCGAAACATAAATCTTTCATAGTTTTAACTAATTAATATATAAGATATGATGGTCAAAATCGCATGTTAGCAAACATAAGAGTCAAAATGTCACAATGTTTTAAAGAACAAAGGAAATATAAGTTTTATAGCATTGCTTGTTATATACCTATATAAGTGCTCACCTCCACTATAAACAAAGGTGGTAACATCTAGTTCTTCAATTTTTATGTTTCCACATTTAACTCATACGATATAATTGTCTTATAATATTGTAGATTTTTATATTATTAATTTTTGATGGAAAATCTAAACTATGAAACCATAGAGACTTTTGTATTTCATGAACATTTTAGTTTTATACACATTTAATATTACGTATGTAACTACCGTTTTTGAAGAAAATTTAACTAATATAGTTTTAGCCCACCCAATATAACAATCTCGAATCCGCCACACTGCAAGCCTTTGTCCAAATAGCAAAAAATTGTCCAGAATGTGCGCATATACGCAAAGATCCCGTATTGACTTTTGCATGAAAATATTACCATTTCAATCATTATTTGGGGTGTTACGAAAATCCAAGGCCTTAGTGAATCTCTCTATACTAAACTTTTGAAACAAGTAGGCCATGAAAACAAATCAAATATTATGGATAAATAATCGGGCACCAAAAGGTTTTGGGGTTTTCATAAAACAAATTGTTAGGTTATTCATTGGCTCTTTCTTTGGTTCGGACTACTTAGGACTGACAATATATTAAAATCATCGGATAGTGAATTGAGGAGACGCAATTTATGAGTATACACTAGCATAATTATAATGTTCGCAGCCTAGTGACTAATCAACTCACAAAAAAGTGCTTAAACTAAGATAATCATTAAAGTTGTATGGGCCACTTAATAATATTATCAGCTAAAACCTCATACCATCTCTTTAAAATTCAAACAAAAGAAAAATCCTTAAAAAAGGAAGAGGAGAGAAGACTGCAGCATATTCAGTAAGGCCATGACCCAAAGAAACTGATATAACAAGAATACAGAAGCTGTTTTATTGAAAAATCAAGACTGAGAGAAAAACATAAATCTATATTTAAGTGAAGAAGGACCAAGCAAACCTCGCATGGGAACAGCTAAAGCCTTGATAGAAATCTCATCATTACAAAATAAGGAATAAGAAATAAGCAAAAATATCTAGTTAATTGGCAAGATCAACCATATTGTCTCGATCACGAGGTGAAGCAGCCCAAAAAAGATTAATGTTGACAGTCATGTCCAGCACTACTGACACGAATAAAGTTAGCAAGCAATATACATGACCCACAATAATTCACTATCACAGAGAAAACCATGACAATACAAGAGGAAATTTGAGGAACCACTTTAAGTATCCAGAGATCAAAATCACCATTCTAGACATATCAAAATGTATAGCATAATATGTACTTCCTCCGTTTCTCAACAAGTGAAACATAGAGAAAGTGGGGACTTACCAAGGAATGTAGAGAGAGAAAGTTGGGACCACAATAAAGTAGAGTAATTCAAGTGATGGAACAAAAAAGTTGTGGTCCCCTCTTGCTTTTTGATGGCATATTTGTAATAAGAGTGAATTTTTTTTACCATTTAGAGCTTGGTTGCACTTATTGTGATTATTCCAAATAAGGAAAGTCTTTCACTTGTTGAGAAACGAAATATATGATATGGCTTCATCTTAAAAGAAATGAGAATGATGATAGACAAAGTATAATTGTGAACATACATCACCCTTGATGAGGAGATAGTTTATGGCAATACGAGCAGTCCCATATAATGGCTTGGCTAGTTTAGCAAGCAGCATAATGCTCATCTCTTCAGTCTCCCAGATGAAACTTGTATGCAGTATCCTCTGCCAAAAATCAAAAGGTTGGGGTAAGTGATCACAACAATAACTGAAGATGAAACAAACTCAATCCCTATATTGCAGCTACTTATGCAAAAGATTGGTCCATAACGGGAAGGGTTGGCTCCAAAGAAAACAAAAGTTCTGACTGCATGAGTGCAGTCGCTGACTTGCATGATTAGAGTCTTGTGTGCTTACCTCAACCAAAGGTCATCTAAATGTAAATTGACAAATTCAGAGAATGAGAGAAGAACAAAATATCATAAAATGAAATGCAATAGTTTAGGTATATGTAACAGCTTTAGTAATGGGTTGCAATATAACAGCCAAAATGAATATTGCAGGATGATTTCAGAAACCACATAGTTTCACAATATTCTACATTGCCACACATAAGAAAAATATCAATCGATAATATCTTCTTATCTTCACTTATGAAGGTAGTCTCTTGTGAGATCCAAAGCCATCTTACTCACAGACAGCATAAAGATACACTAATGTGGATATTGCATGACAATATTACAAGTGATTGACAGTAAGACAACAGACACAGAAATCTACCCTCAGAGGCACTTCAGTTCTCTAGATTTTAGAAAGAAAAAAAAACATCCTTTGAATAACTTGAACCTCAAAACAAAAGAAAAACAAAAACAAAGGAGAAAAAAAGGCAGCAAGTACAGAAATCTTACCTGATCTCCAACAGTTGACCAGCGCATCCCTTGAAGACCCAAGCTAGGAGGACAAGAGCCAAGTGAAAACTCTTCGAGTTCAAACCTTTCCTAGATTGAAAACTACCAGTAAATAAATCACACAACTGCACATGTCTACCAGTTAATACCGAAAATAAAATGTAAGAAAAAAGTTCCCTACTCACCACAAGCCTCGGTTTCCGGTACTTCAAGCGTCTCTGCAGGCATATTCAAATATAGTTGTATTACTAAATGTTACTGGTGGAAGAATCATTTAAGTAGATTTATCATGCTGTTTACAACAAAGTCCTGATTCAAATCAAAAGTACCAAGATTCCAAAGCAAAATTCATACCATTATCCAAAGCCTCACACACAGCCTATTTTTACAAATCAAGGCCAAGTCTTACCAAAAGCATATCTGTGCCTCCGAAATTTTGCCTCCAGAGTTCACATGGCAGCAGCAAAACAGTAAGTTTACCTATGGTGGCTAACCTGTACTAACTTTTAACACCTGCTTTATACATCATAATATGAAAGACCTCTAAAATGGCTCCCCCTGGGTGAGATGGGGGGATTTAAACAATAATTATACATTCCAAGGAACTAATTTATAACAAAATACAGCACAACATATTTTCTGTCTCTAAAATGACTGGGATAAATAGCACAGTAAATAATCATGCAAGAACAAAATATCATGTATCCCGAAATTCAAAAAAGAAAATTAAGTTAGTATTTATGATGAGTACTTTGATCATTTGATGTACAAAGGATGCTGAAAACAGGGCGATTGTATAACCCTTCTCAAACATTTCCATTGGATAATAGAAAAGATTAATGATCCCAAGCTGCGGCAAAATATTTGAATTGTTACAATACCATGTTGCAATTTCATAAGAAGCAAATTCCCAAATGATATCTATCTACTATGTAAAGACACATTATATATATCTTCCAAAAAAAAAATATTCCTTTTAATCTGCTACAATCTGTTAGGAATTCGTAATCCAAAAACGGAAAAATATGAAAAACCAAGATATATGGTAAGCCAACTATATCTCTATTATATATGGGAACTCTTGAGGACTTTGGTGTCCACCCTTTTTTACCAATATACCACTAACTAGAAAATAAAACTACAACACCCACCACTCTATTAGTTTGAAAATAAAAAAAGGGGGAAAACTGATCTAACAAACTGCAAAAGCAGTTACCACTTACCACTCATTTTTCGACTTTGCACGCATAGTTTGCATATAAGGCTAGTCATAATAAATGGTAAGGCATCATATACTTTTTAACTCCAAAGAGAAATGCTATTGGTAGAGAATTGAGAATAAAAAAATCAAGATATAACTTTGTGGATGTCAAATTTTTCTGATAAAATTATGGTGAACTTGCCATAGAAACGGCAATGAAAGATAAATGAAGGGAGGGGAAGGGAAAGGAATGCATACAAACCTCAACTATGTAAGAAAACTTCGATGACAGCTTAGAGTGAATGAAGTTTGGCCAAACTTCTAGCAACAACTTGTTCAGCCACTCACAGTGTTCCAGTGCAGTAGTTGGCTGTGTAGTTTCTTAAATGTCAGACAGAGATGCTTCTCTTATGTGATGAGAATGTAAAGCTGAAAATTAAATATGTAAAGAGTACCGATGCATCTAGTATCGCTCGCTTCCATTTCCTATTCAAGTCTTCAGCAAGGATTCTGCGTTGATAGCTCCCATACTAATACCAGAGTAATGCCTCATGTTAGAGAAGATAAATTTACCCATATCTAATGTATCTTGTAGCTGCATGAGTGCATGTTAATTCAGCACTATTTAAGGCAAGGAGTGAATGTATCCATGTCTTGTGTAAGGTACAAAGTTAACATACACTTCCATACAAACAAAAAGAGATACACCCACATACATTATGTGTTAACAAAAGTTACGTAACTTCTCCAATGATTCTATGACCAGCCAAAAGATTCCCCTCGCGAAGTGAGATCCGGAAGAAGGCATATTTTTACATGCAAGTGGTGTACTTTCAAGATAATTAAGAAAGATCGGTAGCAAATTGCCTTCTCACAAGTCACACCCACTCTCATATAGTTAATTAGGCAACACACAGCCTACAATTGAACATGGAAACAAAGGTAGCTTTTTTCTCAAAATAAAAAGGATCTGGAAATTTTGACAATATATAAGTTACTATCCAAATGAACAGCTTACATAAGATACACATCTCCTAAAACACAGGCTTCAAAATATGCATAGTATGAGGGTTCAACCCCTCAAGGCTTTAAAACAGACATAAGTTAATTGAAACAAGAATTTGATGAATTAAGGACGAACTATATCAGTAACCATTCATGTAAGAAAGCAAATAATTTTTTTTCTGATTTTCAAACACCGAAAGTTTCATTTTCATATCAATCTATAGGAATCCATTAAAGTTTGGCGCCCTAGAGAAGTTTCAGTGACTTAATCTACATCGCAGTGCCAGGGTAGTCTAGTTTCAAACTTTCAATGGACACCTCAGCAATCAGTACTCAATTAAGTCAATTTTTACTAGTCTTAGTCTCAGTATTGTGCATGGCACAGAAACTTCATGCCTCCATGGAGGTCACGCTTCCCTATTTCCTAGATGTTTGATTTCAGATGCTAAGAGAAACTCACAAAATATTCTACATCAGATTAAGCGCCTTTACAGTGTTCCAATTCTTCATTATTACCTCTAGATCTCCATAATACCTTTTGCTTTCCACCTATTTCACGTTTACTGGTTGAGTACTGCTAGACTCAAATTTATACACAATAGTTATCTGTATAAGTTCACAACTTTCATAAGGAATTATTACAGCCTCTTATTGTTGCATATTGAACTGATGTTTCTGTTTCAGTTTCCAAGTAGATACTAGCCAAGGTGCTTAACTGCTTACATAGCTCAGATCACATAATAAGGTGATGAGTTTCTTTTGCAAGGTTCTCTCATCTGATATAGTTTCCAATAGTATATTTGAAACTTATTCACAGCATACATTCTAAATTCTAATCAGGACTCCTAACCAAATCGTATTACTCAAGAGAGATCTTTATTTGGCTAACAAATTAGGTACATAACAGCAGTTACAACACTGGATATGACCAAAATACCTTATGAAGACAAACGAAAATCGTGAAGGTTGGTGGTGTGCTGGCCAAACCCCCCCCCCCCGCACCTGCACCACCGACCCCATTTTATTCTTTTGTCGTATCTTCTCTCTCCTCAACAGCTGGGTTGCATGATAATTACAATGCTACTTTTCGGGATTGGTGGCCGTGAAAGGAAAGGGGTTTCTGGATTGGGGAGGGGGAAGTTTGGTGGCCGGGAAAGAAAAGGGGAGGTTTTGGGATTAGGGGAGGGTGTTGGTGATGGTGATCATGGTCTGGGTGGAGGGAGCTATTGTCTTTGTGTTTTTAGGGCGGTGAAAAAGGGGAGGGTGGTTTCGAGTAGGGTGGGGCGTGGTGGGAGTGGTTCTCGGTGGTGGGATGGGAAGGAGGGAGAAAGTAGTTGGGGGGTGGTGGTTGTTGTTTGGGTGGAGGGAGAAAAATAAATTAAAAAATTTATTTTTAAATAATTAGTATTGATTGAGGTTAATTAATTAACGTATAATTAATGACTAATAGAGTTAACTTCCATTAGTCATTAAGGGCACTCTATACATTTTTTCAAAAATCAAGGGTATATGGTGAATTTTTGAAACAATGGCGGTATACGGTGAATAATCGAATTTGTAAGGGGTATATGATGAAAAACAGTAGAACGCTCCAAATTATTCAGCGTTCTACATCTTCTCCTCCCCATTATTTTCTTTTCTCCATCTGCAAACCAAAAATAGAACACTGTCGCTCCAAAGGTAATCCTTACTTTTTTTTATTATGCTTTGATGTTCATGTGATTCATTATGTTATCAAATATGGGTAATCATTGTTAAACCTCTATTCTATTATGAATTTTGTTTTTTTTTTATTAAAACTTCGAACAAATTATTACTCAATATAATTATACAAGAAATTCAACTTTGATAACGACTTCATACGCATAGCATGCATATAAGACTAGTTTCCTTTCTAATAAAAGTAAGCTCATTCTTCATATCAATGAAACCCTATACAAGGAACTCTTTAAACTTGCAAGCACAATCCCCTTTTTATGGCAAAACGCCCTACCCAAAGGAGGGCGTCCCTTTACAAAGTAAGGAGCACTTGACTTGGATCGACTCGAAAGTCTAATTTCTCGAGAAAGCTTAACCAAAGAGCTAATACATCATAATAAATGTTCCAGCCCTTAAAGTTAAAGAATACAGTTCCATCCTCAAGTACCTGAGAGAAACTACAACTCAGAAAAAAAAAAAAAACAAACTTGACAACCCAAACTTAACTACATATTACAGCTAGCCACTAGTTATTGCAAGTTGCAACCAAAATGAACATGAATAAAAAAATAGACATATCATTATCAGTATAGATAGCTTATGATTACAGCACAGATTTTACATCTTCAGAGTTGCAACAGAGTGAAAGTATGCTATATATTCTTGTCTAAACATATTAAACAACTTCTAGTAAACAAAAATTTAAAAGAAAAAAAAAAACATATCACCCTTTGAAACAATTCATCACTGTTTCACAGAAATACGCAAGATTGCAAGACCAAAAAATAAAAGAAAATAAAACGACAAGCAGATAAAAGCCAAGTATACTCAATTATTGGAAAACCTTTTTAAGTTAAAAAATAACACTAACTAGTAATTATACAGCAACATATGACTATAGCACAAATATCATTATATGAAGTAATTATATTTTAAAATAAAAAATAACATAAAAAAGACTAATTTCAAAATAAAATATTACAAAATTGACAATTAGTTGATAGGAACGGGGAATGGAAGTACCAACCATAATACTATAAGGGGAAAAGGATCTACATGAAACAAGGCCTGTCTTTTTGGCAACTAAAAAAACACCAATCTCTCATAGCTCATATAAAATAAAACAAAATAAAATAAAAAGTCATACTTTAAAATTAAAAAAAAAAAAAATTACCTGAAGAGTAGCCCAAATTGCAATTGCAAGAGGAACCCAATTGGAGACAGAAAAAACCCATCTCTCAAATACCCAAAGAGCAGAAATTAAAGGCACAAAAAGCAAGTAAACAGGTCTATCAACAGCTAATTGCTTCAAAAAATCCATCACTAACTCAATATTGAAGTTGAAATTCCTAATTCTACCCATATTTTGCAATGAAAAGATGATGTTTTTATACACAAAATTTGGAAGAAATGAAACAGCTACTTCATTGATAAACGCAATTTTTGGAGATTAGAAACCCACGAAAAAAGAAGGGAATTTTGAGCATTTCGACGAAGAATTGTAGGTGGGGTGCATCATCAATTATTTGTTTGATTTGGCCATTTGGGTCTTCTTAGATGAGAGGGAAAGGGAAGAGGCTAAAATCTAAAGCACTAAGAAATCAATAAGGCTGTTTTTTTTTATTTTTAAATCAGTAAGGCTGACTGACTAGTCTAGTCTAGGAATAGGTAATAAACCTGTAGATAACGGCAATTTTTTTGTTACAGTTGACTTGGTTGGGACTATTCATCTTTGGCGGCACTCGAGACAAGGGAAGACGTACGGACTCATTTTTAATTTACTCCAGTTCAGTTCAGTGTAATTCAGTTTCACAAATTATTTAGAAAGACTGCCTAACTTTAATATTAAAGTTAGACTAGCCCAGGCCCAATTATAATAGAGAAGCCCAACCTCAATTTACACCTCCTTAACCACAACTTCTCCAGATTTAGCTGCATCACGCAACTCCGTCGCATTTGTCAAATCCAACGCCATCAAATTCCGGCAATTCAATTCGCCACCAAAATCGGCAATTCATTCCCTGCGAAAAACTTCGACCTCGACAAATCAATGAATCGAAGAGATTTAGCGCACGTTGAAGCAATAATGGAGAGAGAAAATCGGTGATTCTAAGGCAAAGAGTTAAATCTAGAATCGAAATTGAGGATAACAAGTAAGAATTGAAGGTAAGTGTTCAGAACGAAGAGGTTTTAGGGTTCTTCGATGTTTAGATTCGATTGAGTAGAATGATTTGCATATTGAAGAGAATGATTTCTTGTCTTGTGGATTGTTGTTGTTGAGGAACTCGTCCTCGAGTAAACTCAATGCGCAAAAGCCAAAATTTGTGCCAAAGAAGTCGATTCTTGTCGAGCATGATTCCTGCCGCCGATCCTAGAGTGATGATCATTCCTCCTCCTCCGCCGGCGATGGTTCATGTTTATCACTGTTATTGATCCTCCTCAGTTCAAGACCGGGGGAAGAAGTGTGAGGCCAAAATCAGGTCTTGAGAGAAGCAAACGTGAGGCGGGAAAGTTGTTGTTGTTTCTAATGCAGCAAAGGAGTTTGGTGCTTACACTTCTTCTGCTAGATTATTGTAACTTCTTGAATGATTATAATGGTCACATATTGTTTTGTTTGTACTTCTACTAATTACATAAAGTTCTACTACAATGGTCCAGATTCCTTCACAGGAGAGTTTTGCTTCAGGGGAAATGGTTTTCGCAGCTTTTGCAAAACTACAATGGTTGCAACACTTCTGGATTATTTTATAACAGTTGAGTCATTGTTGGTGATCCATCTTGTGTAGGTTCAAAGTTCTCTCTTGCACTCTTTTTGAGCTCTTCCAACCTTCTTGTGTGCATGTGTTGTAGCAAACATCTAGGTCATCCCCAACTTCAATCGAGCTTGATCAAAGGGTTATGCAAAAAATAAAAGAAAAAAAAACAAAAAAAATAAGTGAAATCAGATTATACAACAAATTCATTTAAAGTGAAAACCAAATGATTTAAAATGCATACAAAAAAAATAAGGTGGCACCCAAATAAATCAGCAATGATATATTTCAAATAACAAATTCATTTAAAGTGTAAACTAATTACTTCATGAAATAAACTGCCGAAAAATTAAGTATATTTCAAATAACAAGAACCCGGCCAAATGACAATTCATTAGGAGAGCAGTATGTTGTAATGAGAACTTGTTTAGTCTTATATATAGAAGAATTAGGAAAGCAGTAAGTAATTGAATTTTAAACTTCTCACTTAACGGATGGAGAGTTGAGTTAAATTGGTCACAAATAAACCTAAACTGATTACTAAGTGAATTAAAGTGGATACTTAATGCATGTAATAGTTTTAGTTTCATTTGTAGTCTTATTAGTGTCCATATATTGTAAAAGAGTCTCAGAAATGATAATAAGAAACTAATCAACAATCAAGTTATAGTGGATACTGAATTAATTAAAGTGATAATAAATAGACAAAAACTTACCGCAAAACTGATCACCAAGCAAGTTTAGGTCAAATGACTTAAAGTGATTCCAAAATGACTTAAAATGGTCACTAATCAAGTTATAGTACCTACTAATGTATCTAAATAATCCTCAAATGATTGAAATTCGTGAAATCAAGTTTGTAGTCTGTAATTTTCATATATGAAAAAGAAGTACTTAAAATGTAACTAACTTAGTATTAAATCAGCAATGATATAATTTACAGTGAATAGGAATTTAAAACATAAAACCACACATAAAACAACATCAAAAACATAATAGTCTGCCATTTTAAATAAAAATTCTTCCACATTGTTGCTACAGCAGACCTACATATATGCTAATCAGGAATTTATAAATACCTAAATAAGATTACCACACAAAAATCTTATGATTTCTTCTCCACTCATGTACAAACCAACACTCCATATTCCACAGAGCTCTTATTTCATCGAGAATTTAATGTTCCATGGATAATGTTTTGGTCTTATAACATCATTCAATGGTATCCAACACCACTCCCCATGTCTCTAGTACGTGAATTCAAGATCAAATGGTGGGAAAAATTTGCCATTGACAAATTTTGCTCATTAAAGACTGTCCAAGATCAAATGGTTGCAGATAATCAACTTATCAAAGCAATCAAAGAAGTCCTAATCCTTCTACTCCACAAAAAGAGAAAGAAACAAGGAAGCCATAAATTCAAGAATCTGAAATTGAATTACTCAAAAAAGAAATCAAGCTTCTCAAAAGACAAACTCAACTCTTAATCCGAAATTCAGACGATTCATCCGGATCATCTGTCCATTCCTCGCCTGATGACCCATTCGGAGGACCTTGTGCTCAAGATCCTTATTTACAATAAAGGAAAAGGTTTTCTCTTTAAAAAATTGTCCGCAGGATCTTCCTGGCAAAAATTAGGACATTAAAAAATAAAAAGATCCCGCTAAGTGAATATCACTTAGGCAAAAATAAGGGACATATTTTACTAACATTTTCAATGCAGGTACTCCTATGACGACTCATCAAATATCCGGTATGCCACCTGACTATCTGATGAATTGTACATCCATCACTCAAAGGCACAAAAGGATAATATCGTAAGAAGATAAATGGATTATCCTACAAAGTGTACAAAGGAAGGCCCGGGCATGCACAAACTACCACTCCACATAAAGCCACATGAATCCAAAAGTTTCATTTAAGCACAATCCAAAAATCACAATCAAAGTTATCAATAAAAGAATACTTACAAAATTCAAAGCTATCAGATCAACTCAAAGCTACCAGATCAACTCAAAGGGAAGGCTGCCTCTGTCTACATACGGCAAAACTTATCAAACGCAAAGCGGCAAAACTTATCAAATATATTCCACAAACAAACAGAATCCATGTACTATAAATAGCTTGTATTGTATCTCCGTAGGTATTAAGTGTTTTTCTTCAGTACAAAAAAATAGAGAAAAAAAATTAGGAATCAGTTACAAAAGCCTCTCGCTCAAAATTAGTTGTTACTCAATCCTTGTGTAAGTTCATTCAAAGTTCAATCAAAGTAAGTTATTATTCAAATCTGCGTCTCTTTTAATTGCTTTCAACATCTGTTCGAACTATTCAAAATATCTGTTCAAATTTTCAAAATCAAAAATAAATTTCAAAACTTTTATTTTCAAAGTTTTTATTAATCATTTGACAAGATTAATTACCTACCAAACAGTCCCCCTTTCGCTATATAATTAATCTGAACTACGTCCGAGACGGTCCATAACCCGTCCAGTCCTTGGGTGCATCTTGGTATCCGAGCCAAAAAATCGCCGGGGGGTAGGATCTGCCGATATTAAGCCTAAAATAGTCTAATTACTCATACTAGTACTACTAATAGTGTTAAAATTAGGATGGGTTGCTATTCCGTCCTTTTGTGGTTTTGTTTTTTAGTAACTATGATGTACATCTTCACTTCATACGTGAATTTGCACTTCACCACAATTGCTTGATAACTTCTACTTTATTTTATTAGAATAGTTAAGTTTTGTTTATTTAAAAGGAAAATCTATTATCTTTATATGTACTAAGTCTAGTTTAACTATCTAGTGTTAGTACTTTTCACTAAAAGCTACCTACATCATATAATACATAATTTTGTGGGTTTAGTAGTTAAGAATTTGCACAAAGTGTTGGTCAGATGTTGGTCAGTCCTTGTTAAATCCGTTGGTCAACCATTAAGAGGAGAAAAGGTGGACCCGGTAAGGGTGGTCCCGTTGGTCCCATTTATATGCATTTGCTTATCTGCTACGTGCACTAAATTTTATTATTATATGATCATGGCTACTTTTGTTAGAAATTTATTTTCACATGATAGTGATAACTCAAACATAGTACAAAGTAAGGAAATATTTTTTTCGATTAATTTTCAAAACTGGACTATACCTAAAAAATATGTAGACTTTATCCTCGTTCTTTCCGTTAATGTTATTACGAAAGATAATAATGAAAAAGAATTTTTATTTGATCTAATAGACAAAATTAACGATCCAGATATAAAAAAGGAATATCTTTTAAAGTTAAAAGATATTGTTTGAAAAAAAGAAAATCCTACTAGAACTGAACCAGTTACTTTATCAAAAATATTTGATCAATATCTGACTCCTAATATTTTCAAATAAATTACAACTAAGGATTTACAAACTGAAGTTAGCACTCTTAAAACTCAAATAAAAGAAATTAAAGAACAATTGTTAGAATTCAAAACTAAAGACTTAGAACTTCAAACTAGAATAGCTTTGTTAGAACCAAATAATAGTCTTAAGGATCAACCATCTACTTCAAATTCACCTCTTATTCAAATTTCGTTTCAAGAACCTAAAGAAGATCAAATAAATATTATACAGATCCTACCCCTCGGCGAATTTTTGGCTCTAATACCAAGATGCACCCCAGGACTGGACGCGTTATGGACCGTCTCGGACGTAGTTCAGATTAATTATATAGATGCACCCCAGGACTGGACTAAGCAGTAGGGGTGTGCAAAAATATCCAACCCGAAAATCCGCCGATCCGATCCGAAATTTCGGATATCCGATCCGATTTTAAGATTTCGGATCGGGTATCCGGAAAAATTTCGGGTTTTCGGATCGGATTCAGATCAAGATTTTTCAAAAATTTCAACGTACCCGATCCGAAAACCGGGTGATTCGATCCGAAAACCCGGTATCCGATCCGAAAAGTTCGGATATCCGAAAATTTCGTATCGGATTCGGATCGCAATTTCCCCGATCCGAGATTTTCGGATATCCGAATTTTCGGGTCGGATCCGATCCGATCTGATATCCGACGTTGAACACCCCTGCTAAGCGGTCTCTTGCAAGACGAGCTGAACTTAAAAAAGGGTACCATATAAAAAAGACATATGTAAAGTGTACTCTGCCGTACTCACAATATAGAATTTCCTTTTTTTTTCAATTATAAAGAGAGGCGAAATCACAAACAATCCATATTATCACTTCTCCATTTCCGAGTTGCGAGTGTCTGAGTGAGTGACTACTACTACTAACTTACTAAGTAGTAAGCACTAGTACTACCAGTAGCAGACCAAGTGCAAAAGCATGAAAGAAATGATTATCCGCGGGCCAAACCCTCTTTCATCTCTCTCTTTTATTCGCTTCAGGAACAAACCCACCCCCCAATTTCCTCACACCATCTTATCCTCTCGATTCTGTACTTCCTCTGCCAATTCTATTTCTACTGCACCAACTTCCTCCCAAACCCTAACCCAAGCATCAAATCATCATCATCCATGGCCCGAATGGATGGCCTTCGTCACGCGCTTGAACTCCCTCGGTTATTTTCCCAAATCTTCTTCCGACGCCGCTGTTGCCTCTGAATTTAATTATGGAGAAATCGACGTCTTCAAGGACCCTTGCCTCAGCTTTGCCCGCGACCGCTACGATCTTTTCAGGTTACTGTTCTTTCTTTCTTTCTTTCTATACAAAATGCGAATGAATGCATGTTTTGCTAAATAAGGTTATGCGAAAAATTAGGGTGAATATCAAAAGGTAGCTATTGTCTATTAAGGGGTATATTCTTTTTGTATGGTACTCATACTTTGCTGTTTTAAAGAGTATGCTCTATTATATGTGTATTGTATTGTGTTGTTATATTGCTTGGGGGATATCTTGTGTGTTTCGAGAGCTCATTGTCGGAGAACAATAAAGCTGATGTGTTGATTGTCTGAGTTTATTCTTATTAGATAATTAGAGACATGTTTAAGGAAGTTTAGGAAGCTTAGATTTGACTACAGTGGTAGAGAAATCATAAAGAAGCTTGAAAGAGGTAAGTAGTTTTAGTTTGGGGGACTATAACTACTCCAGATATCTTGTAAAGAAATAAAGATAGGATCATTTTAAAAAGTAAGTACAGCCAAAGACATCTCCAGCAACTATCAAGTCGTTGTTTATGCGTATTGAAGAAGTTATAGCTGTTTCAAAGTTGACCTGCATAATTTACTCGAGCTCACAACCAGATCATGAATTACCTCAGGGTGGTGAGGTGTAGTGACACTGCATATTTTTTATTGGCAAGGATATACTCGGTCATAGTGAGCTGCACTGGCACATGATTTTCTTCGTTTATTTTGTATGACTCTTTTCTGGTAACTAATTTTAACCATCCATTAATATAATTAGAGGTCAAAGAAAAATGATCACTACATCTTATATTTTGTATTCTAGTCTCCTTGTAGATATGTAATCAAGGGGAATAGTCATTAGCTTTTGGTGAGTTTTCTCTAATTACCCGGTGAGAATATTCTTGTTCGAATATTTTGTATCGATTTTCCTTTGTGGGTCATTGTTATTACTTTCAAATTGACTTTCAGTCTACATTTTGCTTCGTTAACCTTCACATGGTATTAAGCTACTTAATGCTCAAAAGCTAGCTCTTATATTAAGGTTGCTTTGTGGTCAACCTTCCTATACATTACCCCATAAAATCTAATGCAACTTGTTATAAATTTGTTTGGTGCATATGAAGAATTTATTCATTGGGCCTTCACATTTATCACCTTCAAAGTACTCCATGTACGATTCTCCTTTCCTCATCACCTTTTGAGTGTGTCTTTAGATATTCATTGGGCCTTCACATTTATCACCTTCAAACCCCCTCCAGTGTTACTTTTTCTCAGAACTTTTCAACTATTATTTTTGCTTCTATGATTTGTGCTTCTCTTTGTTATTGTTCAAGAGTTTCTTCAGTGCAATGTTTTGTATAGTCCCTCTATCTGCTAGCATCGATCTGTGAGGGTAAAATTGTATAGATATTGACCTCCTCCTCCTCCCCCCTATAGTTCAGCTATTATGATGTGAAAATATGTTCATTATTGGATGTGATGAAATTGTGTAACCGTAACATAAGTTGCATCACAGGATATCAAAGAGATCATCATCTCTTTTTCTAGGCCATTTCTTTCGGTGAAATTTTCTTTCAAAAAACTTATTTTTTCTCTTGATGATCTCACCTTTTCCTTACACTCAATCAATATAGGTCTTTGTCAAAAGGTGATATTAGAAGTATGGTGGAGGGTGGATGTCCTAAACTTCAACGCAAAGTTGTCAATTCAGCAAAACGGCTGAGAGTATATGTGGGATTAGAAGAGAAAAGTGTGAGTAAATATTGTTGTTGGATGCTGTTATTATATTTTTCTTTATGTGTTGCTTTTGCTTCCTGAACGTGTGATGTATGATGGATTATAGACAAGGCCGTTATTCTTTACTAGTGTCATGCTACTTGCCAGTTCAAAGATGAGACTGCCCCCCATTTATATGCTATAAGAAAATGACTTACTCATCCCTTTTTTCCTAAATAAGTATATCAACTTCCACATCGTGATGTTGCTGAAATTTCCTTGTAGTGTAATGTTATGTGCTTGCCTTTGTTGTGCTCTTTTTTTTAGTAGTGGTGCTCTTTGTTTAACCTTTTGAACCTTATATGAGAAGTTTGAAAAGTCAACAAGATGAAACTGATGAAATAATGCATTAGACTTGGAGGGTTAGTTCATTCTTTTATGTGCTAAGCTGCTGTTTTGGGTTTTAAGAAGCGTATTTCTTGGTTCCATTTAGATATTTGAGATAAAGTAAAGCTGATCCAACGAATAAGGACTGGTGGAGGACACATGGGAGACAATCCAGATTAGAAAGGAAAACTATTTAGGCATGTGGTCAAAAAAGGGGGGATGTGCAAATCAACAAGCAATGTATGTGGAAAACCCCCTCGTTAATCAAGCAAGGGGAAATCACCCAGTCCATCGTATTACGAATCAATCTGACCACTATTAGGATTAGAATTATATCATAGCTCACGTCCCAACCCACCTCTTTTAGTTATGTAGCACATAAACCCATCAACTGTCTTAGGACCTCTCTTAAGCTCCCTAAGTCTACCAATTTGGTTTCAGGAATGCAAAGTTGCTCTCATACGGTAATTCCTATTCAAGGCCGTTCTTTGGGCCTGATACCTATGTTACTCCGACACGGACACGGGTGTCGTATCCAAGTAGGGATCGGAGGATCCGACACCCTACTTCAAAAATTTTGCCGATACTCCGACACGGTCAAGAGAGTGTCTTGACCAATATTATAGACACGTCTATAATTGAAAGTGTCGGAAAAAATTTCCCGACACCTTATGTTGATAAAAAAAAGTTAAATTGTAATAACTAGTATATTTAAGAAATTATGAAATTCAAAAAAAAATATTTGATTTAATAACTAAATTGTTATTAGAAGGGTTGAAAAGTCAAAGATTAGAAAAAAAAAGAGTAAAGAAAGCTAACAAGTACACATGAGTTTAACCATTAAAAAAAGAATTTGTGAAAAACAAAAGGGAGTAAAGCTGTCACCTACTCACCTTTTGCCTTTTGTTTAAAAAAAAAATACAGCTGTCAAAACCCTTCAAATGTACTGCATCTCTTTTTCTTTAAAATTAAAAATTAAAAATCTAGTATAGTACATTAAGTGACAGAAGGAGATAGACCACAAAAAAGTAAAAACCCTTCATCTCCTTCTCGCATCATCTTTTTTCTACAGCAAGGACTTCTCCTTTCATGGCAGAAATCTCCTGCAGATGCGAAGAAGCATGAAACGCGAAGGAGGAATTGCCGGAGACGGCGGTCGACGACGGTAGGCGACTAGTTTCTCAGTTAAGGTTAGAGAGTTCGAAAATTTTGACAAAAAACCCTAGATCTGATTTTTTCCCCCCTTTTCTCTCCGCGTTTCTTTTTCACTTTCGCAAAATGAGTGTCCGATAGTCGACACTTTATCGATACGCGTATCGACTCCCATTTCCAGGCGTGTCGCGCGTCGTGTTGCGCGTCGTGTCGAGTCGACACGCGACACGTGAAGTTCAAGAGGGTGTCGGAGTAACGTAGCCTGATACATATATTAGGAACTTCTTTAATATGGTGAGTTGTTGATGATGCATGACAATCTGTAACTTCCATCATACATCCGTCAATTGCCATCATCAGAAGCATTACTACTATAGCAATTCCTTCAAAAAAATTGATAAATGTACGAACTAGCGAGCAAACTTGTCCTCTAGAGAAATATGGAGTCAATTACATCAAATTTTATGTTCATGGCACGAATTCGTAAGGACACTTTTTGGCCCTAGATAATTAATTGTTAATAATCATACGATATGTCTAGTGTGCCTATCTCGTAAATCAAATTTTAAGCATGATTTAAATGGAGGGTTAGGGCTATGCTTTTTTTGTTTTTCAATAACACAATTTCCGTATATGGAAATGTCACAATAAGTGACACCAAACTTGAGATAGCCAAAAATCTTCGTTTTTTTATTACAAACTTGAAATGGAGGGGTAGTGTGCCTATCTTTGTTTTTTGTTTTTCAATACCACTATTTTGGTTAATTCTTTTAATTAATTTACTTTGCTATGGGGTCCCAACTTTCTTTCTTTACTTTTCTTGATTTTCCCCCACTTTCTCTATGTTTCACTTATTGAGAATCGGATAAAGTATATTAAAAGCATGTCCAATTTTCGATATATAGTGGACAGAGAGAAAAATCTTTTGCAGCTATGAACTTATGCGAAAAGGCATTAGATAGAAGATTAGATTAGGATCCAAGCTCATTGTTCTTGTTAAATAATTAATAATTAGTGTTCTGTTGAGCACCTAAAGATTCATAGTTCTAAGATTTAGATTCAATTTTTTTGTAGTATATATTGCCGTCTTGCAATTTGATCTTTCCTTTTTTGAGTTCTTTTCTTCCACGTGATGTTGAATCATGAATTAGGTAATTCTTTTACCATCTTCCCCTGTGCTTATGAGCCTGTTGAGGTACACTGGTAGTGCTGATTTTAGGATGTCTACTATTAAGTTTGCTACTTGATTGCCTCATAATATTGGTAACTTTTTTGAACTAAGGTGGCTTTTCAAGTAAATGTGGTGCTTAAATCTTTCCTTTCTTGATGATTTTAAGAAGATAACCTGTTTTTGGTTCCTCATGATTTTTCTCGTCTTATTCCTCTCACTTTTACTCTCTCATTTCATATATTCAAAGGGAAATTTGCAAAAGGACCTTGTTTGTTACAAATCTTTCCGAAAGCACCTTGTATAATTGTTTTTGTGAGAAAAGCACCTTATATGAGGTTTTTTTTTCATTAGAATACACACCTTATTATGAGATCCCAGCCAACTAGTTGAAATTTTCAGCATTTGACATTTTTTCTGAACTTTCCCTCTTGGGCCGTGAATTCAAACACATTATCTATATTGATGTTTTATTTCTACCCTTTTCAGTTACTCCTAATCAAGGGCTCTTGCTTGATTCCATCTCAAAATTAGCTCAAAACCCCAAATATATTCACCCTAATTCTCATTCACCCAAGAAAAAGGAAAAGAAAAACATATAAACTACAAAAGGGGAGATTATCAAAATTCTAACACAATCACCTAATTGATTACCCCACTATTCTTTTAGAAAACAGAATTATATGTGTGATTGAGAAGAAATTGGAAGAGAGAAAGAAGAAAGGGTAGAATTGGCCAATGAAGCATGCAATACACGATTTATGCCTCTTATCTGATTCACGCCGTACCTTCACCCTTGTTAAGTTTTCAAACCTTTAGAATGATGGTAACACTAGATACAAAAGCAACCATTGCAACTGGATAGTTGAAGTTTGAATAGGTGGGGTTGGAAGAGTAGAGGTCATAATAGTTGAAGAGGCACAAGAAAAGAACAAAAATATAAATGTAATGAGCGTGGTGTCCACGGCTCCACGCCCTAAAAGGATAGGTCAAATGCTTGTTTTTTTTACTGTTTGGCCGAAGAGATAATGTGTATTTTAGTAAAAAAAACTCACATATGGTGTTTTCTCACAAAACAATTATATAAGGTATTTTTTCACAATATTTCTAACAAATAAGGTCTTTTCTCACAAATTTTCCTTTCTTATGCTTGTACTATTATCTTATCTCCTGTCACATAAATGATTTTCTTACAATATTTCGAACAAATAACGTCTCTAGTTTGTCTGTTATGCCAGATGTGTATAAAGGACATAGAATGCTACGTGATATCCGGGACATTGTAACATCTCATCAACAAAAATAAAAAATTAGGAGGCGGCTTCACACTCATTTATCAAGGCCAGTCATAGAACAACGAGGGCTCGAAGTTAAATTTTGATACATAATCTACGTCTTCATTAGTTGCAGCTGAGACTACTATTTGACATAGTGAATTGTTATGGCATTTTTTAGCTTGTTCATTCACGTTACAGATTCTCCTATAAGACCAACTCACCATAGTCTATGGTAAAAGAGGGGGGTAACTATGTGATTTAAACAATAACGTGACTCTTTTAAGGTAAGAGATGACCCTTTATCAAAAAGTTATCCCATTAGGCCTTAACTTGACAAGTAACCCTTTTAACTTAAACCTTGACCCTCTTATGGCAGAAAATGAGGTAGGCTTACATAATTTTTTTTCTAAGACAATCTTACACAAGACTTGCTCCATTCATGTTGGGTCCTTCGTCTTCACTACCACTTCAACATGGTATCCTTCCATCTTTAGATTCATGATATAAGTTTCTTTGCATTGAAAGTGATACTCTAGTCATTGTAAAATTTCAGTGGAGACTTTTAATGCCCCTTGAAGAGTGTATATATCTTCAGTTTGAATAAATTTTGGGTGATGCTAAGTGGCGGATCTTGGGCCAAAACTTTTATAGGGCCAGGTTTCGAATACTCAACCTCCAGCTTAAAAATTGAATCTTTAATCATCATGTATATATATTTATAGCCCCAACTAAGATCCTTCCCTTGTTGCATATCTAATATCGAGTTGAAGAGTTACCATGTTAATTGTATTCAACATGCACATTGAAAATAATATCATTGGCAGGATAGGTATCTACTCTGATCATATATGCATATGCTATAAATTTATTTTCATATTCAAGTACCAGGCTTAGGAATTTAATCTTGTTTGATAAATAAGAGTTCAGCCTTTGGGGAGTGATATCTCAACTTTTGTAGCTCCCTAACTTTTGAAGATGAAGAAATAACAGTAATTATACTAATAACAGTTTCAGTAAGTCTTATACTCCTTCCATCAGGAAACAATAGCCTCATGTACTATATCCAGGATGCTTTGGAAAAGTTGCTAGCTTTTTTAAAATAGTTGGTTTATTCATTGCACTTCTTAGATGCACTTACTTAAATGGTAAAAATCGGGAGTGTGGGAACATACTTACTAATGTACCAACTACTACCTCCGTTTCTTATTAAGTCACTAACTTCCCTTTTATGGAATTTTCACAATAAGTGACCTAAGCTCAAAATGGCAATATAACTTTCCCGTTCTTACAGATGTGCCACCACTTATATGCATAATTGCCTCCCACTTTTACTTTACTCACCTAATATCCCCTTTAATCATGTGGTTCCAACTTTCTCTCTCTAAAATCCTTGGTATTCCCCCACTTTCTCTCTTAGTCACCTGAAAAGAAACGGAGGAAGAATTACATAAAGACCATTATAATAGGGTCATTACGAGGCATTGGGATTTTGGGACAAAGTGATACCTATTTTATGCTCGGGCCTGGCAGATCAGTAATTAATGATATATCATGAATTGTCACAATAAGTGACCTATAGCTCAAAATGGCAATGTAACTTTCCTTTTCTTACAGATTTGCCACCACTTATATGCATAATTGCCTCCCACTTTTACTTTACTCACCTAATATCCCCTTTAACCATGTGGTTCCAACTTTCTCTCTCTAAAATCCTTGGTATTCCCCACTTTCTCTCTTAGTCACTTGAAAAGAAACGGAGGAAGAATTACGTAAAGACCTTTATAATAGAGTCATTACAAGGCATTGGGATTTTGGGACAAAGTGACAACTATTTATGCTCGGGCCTGGGAGAGCAGTAATTAATGATATATCATGATATGTAGAGAATTTAAAGGCATTAAAGATTGTTTCTTTCTCTAAACATATGTTTGGACCTGGTTTATTCACTTCACAGCTGATTGCATTTCTTTATTTAGCTAAGCATAGATCGTTAATGTTGGTGTACCTGCAGGTATGTAACACATGCAGTCTTCAAGGATCTTGTGATCGAGCTTATGTGATGCTTGGGACATCTGAAGGGGAGGCTCGAATGGTCGATGTCATGCGCCTCTTGTTATCTTATGCACTAGACCCACAACTTATATCTAGAGCAGCGAGTGCTCCAAGTATTGAGCAGGCTGAATCAGCTTCAAGAAGATTGTTGAGGTTGTTGATTGACTCGAGTGAAGCTTCTACAGGTCCTCCTCGTGAGACTATTCAAAAGCTAGCCTATAAGAAGGAACAATCAGTTAACTCTGTGAGTGCTTCAAAAGGGGATTGGTCATGTCCTAAGTAAGTCTTTAATACTATAGCCAAAGACATCTTTGTTTGCATCTACACTTTATGTTTTTGATATTTACTGTTCTGTATTGAGACTTATAGCCTATGTTACCTGGACTCGTATATGAGTGTCGGGTATGGGTCGGATCCGAGTGTCCGGTACAACACTTCTAAAAAGTTAGGACACGGGGACTCTGCCCGAAATTAGGACATGGGTACGGGTACACGAAATTAATATTTTATAATTAAAATTTAATAATAAATCCAATAATTTAAATCTACATAATAAAAAATAAAAAGGAAGTACAAGCGTTGATCCATGACCATTACTTTCGCACTAAAAGAAAGAGAAAAGAAGAAAAAGGGATAGAGACAGGAGAATAAAAAAGAAAGCCGAAAAAGTCAAAGATTGAACCTTGTTTAGTGAGCAACCCCACGTGACTACACTCCTTTCTTTTCTTTTACAAAACAACCACACAGCCAACCATGAAGCTAAGATCCCAAAACAAAAACAAAAGACAAACCTTAGATGTGAGCCACCGGAAGCTTCTCACAACACCACGAAACAACCATGAATCCACTCGCCTGTCAATGACGAACTAATGCCCTAAGTATTTGTCCTCTTCCATCTACATTTAGTGCTTCAATTTCCAGATGTAAAGTTACAAACCCTAGATCTAAGTAACCCTAAATATGATGTTTTTCAAGGATTCTTTTCTCTTCTCCTCTTCACATTTGAACTCTAGGGTTTGAGCATCTAGGGTTAGCCGTGTCGAGTGATACTTGCTCGATCTGACACGGATTTTGTGTCGATGTCGGTGTCGTGTCTATTTGGCAAAATATACCGAAGCTTATAGCCGACAGGGATTGGCTAGCTTGAGAAAATGAGAAAACTAATCACTTGTTGATTTTGTGGGGTTTGAGCTAAGATTTAAATAGGGATGTCTAGAATGGGATTATGGACTCAGAAAACCACTTATAAGCCGCCCATAACCTTTATATGTGTCCCGAAACTCGCTTATGTTTTTTGGCATTCTTAGCTTCTGGACATCAAGAAGTTGAAAAACGTGGGGAGCAAATTTTTTGGTATGTATGTTTAGGTATGGGTATCTACTTTTCAATATGGTATTTCGATAATATTTTTGTGATCATTAATTGAGAAGAATATTTTGGTATTTATGACTAGGGGGAAATAATATTTTGGTATTTTCATAGTTTAATATTCTTCTCAGTCTTATGACTAGTGGGCAATTGTAGATAATTACTTAGATATGCATATGGTATATTTGCAACTTTTATGTATATATTTATTTGGTGATCACTAATTTGAAAATATATAATGGGGATTACTTAAATCCCAAAACTCATCAGCTTCCCTTCTCACTTAGTGTAATGACTAATTGATTTTGTGGAAAATTGTTTTTTGTCATTACATTTTGTAGTTCTTGTGGGACTCTAATGTCTTGTCAAGGGTTTTTCTGCTATTTGTAATTTTGTGAAACACCCATGCTACATTTACAAAGCAGTTGATGCATTGCTTTGCTGCATCTAGTAGGAGACTTGTAACACGACAAATGTGCAGAAAGACATGGTACTGAGGACCATGGATCCGTTGAAGTTTTGGCCTATACGCATAATCTGCTTTTGGAAGCTACTTAACAAAAACTATTCGTTTTTGCTTTAGTACGTCAGACATGAAAACAATTTGTATTCTTTTGGCCCGGAATAAAATTATAAACCATGCCGAATGTGACAATAACGCTAAAAGTTTCAGAAACTCAGTTTCTAATAAGTGGTTTGAGTTTCCCTCTAGAATAATATTAGTGGGCGTTTGGTTGGGAGTAATCTGGAAAGGGTAAGGGAATCAACTTAGAGGGCGTTTGGTTTGGGGGAAATTGGAAAGGGAAAGGGAATAGAATCTCTTGATTTCCTTTTATCTTGTTTGTTTTGGGGGTTTGTTTTCCCCCCTTTCCCCATGATTACCCACACCCCCTCCACTTTCAAATAGGGATAAGGGAAACCCTTGACCACTTAAGTTTGACCACCCAAGTTTAATCCCACCCCCTACGGAACCACCCACCTCACCACCCTAACCACGAACCGCACCCCCGCACCCCCAAACGACCCACCTATGCTACCGGAAAACCCACCTCCGCTACCTGAAAACCACCCCAACGCTCTTGGCCACCCCCTGTCCCCTAAAACGGCCTGGAAACCACCCACCAACCCCCAAAAACAACCTTGCAGCCACCCAAACTACCCTATAGCCTCGGAAACACCCTCCTTGGCCACGAAAACACCTTTCTTACCCCTGAAAACCCTAAATCTAAACTCACAACCACCCGAAAGGAGGCGTTGCACGCTGCACGAAGGGGAGGAGGCGCATAGGCTGCGCAAAGGGAGGAGGCGATGCGGGCTACGCGAGGGGAAGGAGGCGACGCACCCTACGAACGGGAGGGGGGAGAAAGGCGATGCAACATCCACCTCTCTAACCATCCACTTACCCTTTCTTGAAAGGCGAGGTCGGCGGTGATGGCGAAAGTGGAAAGGCGAGGGTCAGCGGCCAGGGAGGAAAGAAAGGCGGGGCGGTGGTGGCGATGGAGGATGTGGAGGGGGCAGCAGCCTCACATTTAGAGTGAGGAATAGTGGTGGAGCAATAGTGAGAGGTGGAATGGCTATATACCAACAAATCAATCCTTTTCATCTAAGGGTTTTAGTTTTCTTTCCCCCTCTACCCTTTCTTGATTCCATTTCCTTTACCCTGTTGATACCAAATGCCTCCTTAGTTGATTCCCTTGTTTGTTTGTTTGCTCAATTTAATGATTTTCTTTACCTCTCCTTACCCCAAATGTCCTCTAGTCTCATTTCTCTCATCCCCGAATGTTTTTCTTACCCTTTCCTTGACTTATTGACCATCACTTTGACCATTCAACTACTACCTCATCCGACCACTCAACCATCAGAGCGCCCAATCAACCACCAATGGACCTGACCACTGAACCACCAGAGCGCCCATTCAACCACCATCTCCATTCAACCACCACCTGCCTAGCCAATCATCATGCCCCACACCCAACGACCACCACCACCAACATGGCAAACCTCACCCAACAATCCAACCACTCCTAACAACCAGCACCGCCCACCCAACCACCAGATTTGTCCACTTAGTTGACCCGACCACCGAAAACACCCACCCACTTAAAAACCCAACCACCGAAAAACACCCACCCACTTAAAAACCTTAGAATTTTGCCGTGGAAAATTGGGAAGGGAGGGCGCGGCATGTGGCGTAGAAGGAAGGGGGTGACTCGGCGGTAGCCTACCGGGAAGGGGAGAGCACAATGGTCACAATGAAGGGAAGCGTGCAGTGATGATCGAGGACAGGGAGGGGCAGCGTTAGCGTATATGGTATGGAGGAGGCGGGGGTTCCACAAGGTGGGGAGGGGTGGTGGTGGCGCTAATAGTGTAGAGTAGTTGAATATGGTGGTGCTTTGGTGGAAGAATGGTAAGAAGAGGAAGAAAGATGGAATGACCATGTATAACCAAACAATACCTTAAATATAAGGGTTTCACTTCCCTTTCCCCCTCTATTCCTTTCTTGATTCCATTCCCTTTACAACCAAATGCCCCCTTAATGATTGATAAAATGTCACATATACCTGAATATAATGGTGATAATGTGGTTTTACATTCCTAAAGTAGCTGTCATAAGTCACCAGTTTTGAAACGTGTTCTATAATGGTGATAATTTGATATAAATTTCGGAGAATAGAATATGTCATCAATTTAAAGACTCAACTAACAAGACAATTGCTGGTTCAGGGGTAGTGTTTGTTTGTGTAAAGGACAAGTCAGGGGAATTTGGATGGAAAATTCAATCAGCTTGAGAAAGAAAAGACAAGGCGACAAGACTAATACTTCTTAAGTATGTGGTTGAGAGAAGTACTCTTACTAAGTTTATGTTTGAAAGAACAAGTACTCTTCGTAAGCAAATGATTGAAGGAACAAGTACTCATTATTGCAGGATCCATAAAATATGTCTTGGACAAGGAAATATGAGATTTTGACTTCCCTTTTTTGTTAAGCAAAGTCACCATTTTCATCCATTATCTAGATCATGTTGCTCATCTTTTGGATGGAACTTCATAAAGTATTCATGTATCTCTAGTGAGCGATCCTTGTCTTTAGGAGGATACTTTTCTTAATTTATTTTATACTCTCTTTTCATAAATGAGAAGTTGTATTTCAAACTGACGGGCCTATTACATCCTAATCTCCGGAACACAGAGCAAACCATCTAGGATGGACTCCTCTAAGAAGGAAGAAGAGGTATCTTTCCTTGGAAACCTTTCTAGGAAGTATAGAAAATTTTTAGCAACTGTATTCCTTTTCACTTTCTGTACACGTATAGCTATATTTCAGACCTGTTGATTCCAAAGAGAATCATTTCTTACCCACTGAATGAAGTAAATCAGAGCATCAATGGTGGGAGCAATAACCATCTTCTGTAACTTAGTCTTCCTAGCCAGCCAATTCAGCATATCATTTAAATCAACACATCTACTCTGCAGACCAAGCCAGTATTCTATGTCCACAAGACAGCCTTACTCTACTTACAATCAGAACTCAAAGAAGAGGTGAGAATGAGATTCACCTACTTCTGCACTATAAATAGGTTTTTATGGAGCCACCTACTTACTTTCTGTGCAGCTCTCTTATAATCTCGTATATAGGATTTATGAGAGGAAACTTTAGTACAATATGTCCTCTAAAGTCTCATAATACCATTATATCCTTGCTTTAATCATGTTTTTAGGTAAGATTTCCATTTCTCACTTGTGATAAAAGTAGAGCATAATGCTGTAGCAAACTGTAGGCACGACTGACTCAACATAAGCGAGGCACTTTTTTGAGTCAAGAAGCTATATTGATATATTCCTGGCAAAATTTGAAGATTGAAATGATCCATCTTGCAAGGGAGAGGAATTAAGAGGGAATGTAAGGATAGCATACATAATCCTCTGTTAATTTGACCTCAATCATCAATTTAATGGCGCAATTTGCTCATCTATGGGGACATTACATGGATCTTATTGACACATGGCGAGGCCTAAGTCGTATCGGCTAACGCGCAAATAAATCAATACTACCCTACACAAACGTAGTAATAGGAAGTAAGGTTCGAATCCACGGAGAAGGTAGGTTTGGCTTGACTAGACGTGTGCTATGGCAACAATGGGGGGTTTTGAGGAATGAAAATTAAACAAACAAAGCAAAAACAAGGAAAATCAAATAATAAACGAGATCTTGGCAATCAATCTTCACAACCAATTCAACCCTTGATCATTGAACAATTCGACACATAAGTTACTTGAACGCCCTATTGTGAATCATAAGATTCAATCTCCCCTAACGTAGTGGTAAGACTAAGCGAGCGCTCTAATCTTACCCTTAATGGCATAACAACCTAGTCCAAGCGTTCTAGATTCAATTAAGCAATTAGATAACAACTAGGAGATTTCAATAGGGTAATCTAGCATTCACACAAGCGGTCGAATGCGAAATTATATGATGATTCTTCTTATACTCAATCATCCACGAGCGTGCAATAATTGGGCATAAACTACAAACCCTAGACAATCTCAAAGCAGACAATTATCTAGATAGTAGAGATTGCAATAAGCAAGAAGTTAATTGATCAAGTTAACTTAAGCACAAAAACAATCAAACATGAAGAACATGAAGAATCATCAACATTCAAGCAAATTAAAGGAAGAATTGAACTCACAAGTTGATTAAAATGGTTGATTCGATTGATACACCAAGATGGAAGATTAGCTCTCCATAATATAAAAGATTACAATTTTTAATTCAGTTCTCTCTAAAAACCAGATGAAAAAAAAAAACGATCCAAAACACAAAGGACGAAATGTTCCTTTAATCAGCAAAACAAGAGAAGACGAAAAGCCGAAATCCGCGTTGCAGGGCTCCGCGACCGCGGAGGCAATCACCGCGACCGCGGAGGGGTCCGCGACCGCGGTGAGGTCGCGGAGATGCTCACGGCAAATTCTTATTCTCTCCAAAATTCGCCGCGACCGCGGTCCTAGTCCCGCGACCGCGGAGGCTGCCGGTACATCTTCCTCCATCTTTCCTTGGATGCTTCCTCAATTGATTAACAAATTCTTCCCATTCTTGTTTCCTTGCCACTTAAATGCACTTTGTTGACTTATTCCACTTGTACACTTGACTTTGTGACTTGGCATTTTCTTCAATAGCACATTGTTACAATTGGACCCTCTCATCAACATAAAAGAAAATAAAGAACTCAAATACCAATTGATGAGAAAGAGTACAAAATCATAACAAAATATGTTCAAGACCACACAAAAATAGCCAAATAAGTACTGAAAATGCCATATGAACATGGCATATCAAATTCCCCCATGCTTAGACCTTTACTCGTCCTCGAGTAAAATCCTAACTCCTTTCTATCTCCAAGGTCTATCAAGGAAAGCATGGAGAAATTCACACAAAATCCAATCCTAACACCACTACTCCAATCAAAAGCGAATAAGTGATGAATCGCAACTAGCTAAAGTTTGAGCGGAAGTAACCTCAACGCATCAAAACTCTAGCCATCTTATCGCTCCATAATCCACAAGGATAGTTAACTTGGTGTGGAAATGACCTCAACACACCCAAGCTAACTGCACACAAACCAAAGAGCAAGGGAGCTAACATGCCTAGATCCCCCAAGCTCAACTCACACACTACTCCCTCAAAACAAAGCCTTGGTTCGGAATAACACCATCAAACCAAGAGCTTACCTCTTAAAACAACCTCCAACTCCCCTTATGGCTCCAAGATGAAAAACAAGAGGTTTCTAACCTACCACCATCTAAACCCAACCTCCTTATTTCAACCATGAGTGACCTACCCAAACGCCGCTTCAAACACCCTTCATATGCCACCACTCCAGAAATAAGTGACATCCGAGTCCTCTCCTTTTGCCTAGGCGCCCTCCCGGGTTTTCACCTAGCCACTCATCATTATTATTTTTTTTTTCATCTCTCATGATTTTTTTTTGTTGTTTTTCTTTCATTTTTTTTTTTTCATTTCTTTTCATCATTTTTTTTTTTTTTTTTTTTTTTTTTTTTTTATTAAAAGGAAGAATTATACACATCAACCACATCTCACTCCCCCATGCTTGAAGGACACATTGTCCCCAATGTGTAAGAAAATCAAAAGAGCAAACAAGAGGGAGAAACACACCTCTAGGGATCACCATGAAATCCCCACCGCTACCGGAAGCACCGGAGCCAGATGCTCCTCCAGGGAAATCACCATATGGAACATAGCTACCACCATACTGCTGCTGAAAGAAGCATCTAAATGCCTCATGTAGCCCATGGTAGCATTACCCTGGAGAGTAAGAGCCTGCAACTGTTCCTCGATAGAGGAAACCTGTTTCCTTCTCCTTGCTCCATCTCCATATCATAATCCCCATCACCTTCCTCATCCTCATCCATATCATCCAAAATCCCACCGCCTACCTCGGGCCGAATAAAGAAATCGGCCACCGTGGGGCCAAAAGGAAAATTCGCCCAAGGAAGAAAGATAAAACCATCACCACAGTGTATCTGAAATGGGGGACCATCAGAGCTCTTCAACATGTTCATTTTCAACAATGTGCGGGCATTAAACAAGAGAAACTTATCAGCCACCGGTTCACAAGCATTATTAGGAGGATATCCCAACCGTGTAATCAAATGTGTAATCATACCCCCCATGCTTAGGTGACCACCCAATTTGGTTCGCACATCAATGCAAGACTTGAGCCAAAGGTCGGCCCAATCCGGAATACCAACACTACCCGGAAGCAAGGAACGAAGATAGCACATCTCTAATTGGTTCAATTTCCCCGTCTCACCCTTGCAGAAGATAGCATGCCTAGGAAGTAAGCAGCCATGCGTAGACCAGGGTGACGGATACTACTAATCTTCTCACCACCACTGCTAAGGGGTAATCCAGAAATGCGATACCAAAAGACACCAACCTCCTCAGACGGAACACCCATGGGGACAAAAGGATTGTCGCTGGAGGAAGCGACCCAACCAAAAGCCTCTCTAATTTGGCTCATAGAAATATCACGCACTCGGTCATGCATCCTAAACCGAATACGGGTTTCTCCCCTATGCTTCACCAAGGTGAGAGTGGATAAAAATTCATAAACACACCTCTTATAAGTGCGAGGTGTATAATCAAGCATGCCCAATAATCCAGCTCTTCCATCATCTCTCTAAATCCATCTAAAAGCCCCAACTGAGCCAAGAAAGGAGTGTCAATGAACTTGGTACACTGGACCACTCGTTTGATCGACAAAGATTTCTCCAAGTCACCTTTTGCTCCCTATTGAGTCCAGTCAACCCCATAGTGTCAATCATCACCTCACTAGCAGCAGGTTCCTCATGAACCTCAGGCTCATTGGAATTGGAACCTTGGGTACGACCACGCTTTCTTACCATTGCTAAAACAACCACAAATCTCACCAAGACAACCCAAGTAAGTCAAACAACAATTCCACCCTCAATTTCTCAAATCAAACCTCCAACAATTACTCCAAAATTCACAAATTCAACTCTCAACAATGTCAACACAACCACAAAGAGTTCTAAAAACACGACAATCTCCACAATCTCAATAATCAATCAACCACAATGAAAAATGAAGGGAACTTCCAAAAAGAGAGTGAAGAATTGAAGTTTTACCTTATGGAAGAATCAATAGAGTGGTTGATCAAGTACCCAAGTGAAAACAACACCCAAGAATGCTCCTTGCTTCTTTAATTGCCCAAAACTCCAAGAATCAAAAACCCCCAAATTTTAGGGTTTTCAAAAGATTTTGTAAAAAGATGAGAAAAGTGGAGATTTTTGAAGGAAATTGAGTGGGAAATGAGATGAGAGAGTGAGGAAAAGGGATTGAATGAGTGAAAGAGAGTAATTTGAGTGAAAGAATTGAAGAGAAATGAAAGGGGATGAGGGTTTATGAGAGGGAAAGTGAGAAGAGAGAGAGAGAGGGGGTCGAAATTGAGTGAAGGAAAAAGAGAAAAAGGGCGAAAAGAAAAAAAAAAACGAACCTGGCGGAAAATCGATGTTCCGCGACCGCGGAGAAAAGTTCCGCGCCGCGGAGAGTTCCGCGCCCGCGTGTGCAGCGATCGCGGAGTCGCGGAATGCTTGCGGCTCTTTTTTCTTTTTATTACTTGCAACCCGGGCCGCGCCCGCGGGGTCTGACGTCGCGCCCGCGATCTGCTGCAGCGCCCGCGGCTAGCCCGCGGAACTACTCTCGGCAATTTCTTTCTTTTTTTTTTTTTTTTTTTTTTTTTTTTTTTCAAAGGAAGTGGTGATGAAACCCACCCCTTTCAGCTCTCTTGATTTGCTTCAAAGGTTGTCCTACAAGAAAACAAACACCAAAACACACAAAACAAAACATAACAACTCATCTCCAAATAAAATATATACAAAACACGGGTTGCCTCCCGAGAAGCGCTTAGTTTAAAGTCGAAAGCTCGACATCATGCAATACAAAAGTTTTACCTCACATCGAATTCATCATGAACACTAGGCTTACCCACATCAATAGAATAGATAGAGGATCCTCTTTACCTCCCATGGCATCATGCATTTTAAACTCAACGTTTTGACCATCAAACTGCATGGTCAAAGAACCGGTGCCACAATCGATCCTAGCATTAGCCGTTTTCAAGAACGGCCTCCCTAAAAGAATAGGGGCGGAATGCCTATCATGCTCCATGTTAATTACATAAAAATCAGCAGGAAAAATCATCTTATCAACTTCCACTAGAACATCTTTCAATACACCCCTAGGAATGGAAGTGGACCGATCCGCTAATTGTATGACAACATTAGTAGGAAGCAATTCACCAAGTTCTACGGACTCATATAAGGAATAAGGAAGCAATTAATGGAGGCTCCCAAATCTAGCATAGCCCTATCAATCTTTGTGTTACCAAGGGTGATAGGTATAGTGAACATGCCCGGATCATTGCATTTTTTTGGCATTCTCTTTTGAAAAAGGCGGAAACATGTTCACTAACCTTCACCTTTTGCTTCCCTTTTAAATTTTCTTCTTTTTGATGGAACAAATTTCCTTCAACCACTTAGCATACAAAGGCACATCTTTTATCAATTTTAACAAAGGAATATTTACGACACATTGACTAAATGTTTCATAAATATCCTTAGAAGATTCAAGCTTACGATTGTCCTTTAATGCTTCGGGAAATGGGGGTACCGGTTTGAAATCCGGAAAAGATTTTACCTCTTGGTGAGAGCTAGGACTCACCAATTTCTCAACTTCTTTTGTTGGGATAGAACCTCACCTCCTCTTCCTTTGTTTCAATCTCCTTCATAACCTTGCTCTTGCTAGGCTCTAGATCCACCAACTCTTTGCCACTCCTCAAAGTCATGGCACTCACATTCTTCTTTGGATTCACCTCGGTTTGAGATGGTAGCTTCCCCGAACTTTGGGCCTCAAGTTTATTCACGACACTAGACATTTGACCCACTTGTGTTTCCAAATTGTGAATGCTAGACCTTGTCTCCTGTTGAAATTGCACCATGTTGGACTGCATAGTAGTCACATTTTGAGCCAAGGCCTTGATCATATCCTCGGTGGACATTGAGTTGGAGCTAGAGGATTTCCCTTGAGCTTGATATGGTGCTATGTAAGGAGGAGGGTTATGACCTTGTTGAAAATTCTGATTTCCTTGAAGAGTTGGATTCCCTTGCTTGTAACTCAAGGCCGGATGATCTCTCCATCCGGGATTGTAAGAATTTGAGAATGGATCATACTTCCTTTGTCCTTGATATCCCACGGCATTCACCTCTCGGGTTTCCTCTTGCAAAGTCGGACAAGAATCAGTGGATGACGTTTGTTGGAACAAATACCACAAGCCTTCACTTGTTGTTGATTGCCACTCACCAAAAATTGCCGGAACATGCCCTTAAGGTCGGACACTTCCGACTCCAAAGATGATTTAGAACTTGCCGCTTTAACTCCCCTAGTGGTATTTCTCTTAGAATAAGTGCGAGAACTTTCAGCAAACTCACTTATGAGCTCCATGGCTTGTTGTGGTGTCTTATTATCAATGTTACCCCCCAAGCAGCATTAACCATCCTTCTCTCATCAGGAAGGAGCCCACCAACTAAGTATAACACAAGATCTTTCTCGGCAAAACCATGATAGGGACAACAAGCAATGAGCCTCTTAAACCTCTCTAAGTAGTCATAAAGGATCTCATCATAACCTTGCTCAATGTTGCTAATGGCCCTCTTAAGCTCATTCAACTTGCTTGAAGGAAAGAACTTCTCCAAGAAAGCTTGCTTCATCCCCCTCCATGTGTGATACTGTTGGGGCTCAAATGATAGAACCAATCATTAGCCTTATCCTTCAATGAAAAAGGAAAGGCCCGCAGTTTGATTTGATCCTCCGTAACACCCCTTGGCTGCATACTAGTACAAACAGCATGGAATTCAGCAAGATGTTTGATTGGATCCTCCCCATTTAAACCATGGAAGCTTGGCAGTAGATGAACAAG
This sequence comes from Beta vulgaris subsp. vulgaris, assembly GCF_026745355.1. NCBI lineage: Eukaryota > Viridiplantae > Streptophyta > Magnoliopsida > Caryophyllales > Amaranthaceae > Beta > Beta vulgaris. The sequence continues at coordinate 43,241,687 of NC_079206.1, read as the reverse complement.
ACCCGACTTCAGCTCAAAAGTAACATTCTCCCCAAACTCTGGATATTGAATGGCCAATGGTGCTTGGTCCAGATTAGGAGCGGAAAGCTCCCTCAATGTCGGATCAGCTCTAGGGCATCTCTTCTTCCTCAATACCAATGTAGAAAGGTAACTCACGAAATGACCCCGAATCTCCTTTCTCAAGCGATAGAGTGTCCTTTCGATCTCTGAATCAAACAACAAAGATCCAATATGAGAAGCACGGGTGTGAACCATAAGACGGGTTCACACACCAACAATAAAAGTAAACAAAACACAAATAACAACCCAAACTTGCTGCCTTCCCCGGCAACGGCGCCAAATTTGGCGAGGCCTAAGTCGTATCGGCTAACGCGCAAATAAATCAATACTACCCTACACAAACGTAGTATAAGGAAGTAAGGTTCGAATCCACGGAGAAGGTAGTTTGGCTTGACTAGACGTGCGCTATGGTAACAATGGGGGGGTTTTGAGGAATGAAAATTAAACAAACAAGGCAAAAACAAGGAAAATCAAATAATAAACGAGATCTTGGCAATCAATCTTCACAACCAATTCAACCCTTGATCATTGAACAATTCAACAACTAAGTTACTTGAACGCCCTATTGTGAATCATAAGATTCAATCTCCCCTAACGTAGTGGTAAGACTAAGCGAGCGCTCTAATCTTACCCTTAATGGCATAACAACCTAGTCCAAGCGTTCTAGATTCAATTAAGCAATTAGATAACAACTAGGGAGATTTCAATAGGGTAATCTAGCATTCACACAAGCGGTCGAATGCGAAATTATATGATGATTCTTCTTATACTCAATCATCCACGAGCGTGCAATAATTGGGCATAAACTACAACCCTAGATAATCTCAAAGCAGACAATTATCTAGATAGTAGAGATTGCAATAAGCAAGGAAGTTAATTGATCAAGTTAACTTAAGCACAAAAACAATCAAACATGAAGAACATGAAGAATCATCAACATTCAAGCAAATTAAAGGAAGAATTGAACTCACAAGTTGAAAATGGTTGATTCGATTGATACACCAAGATGGAAGATTAGCTCTCCATAATATAAAAGATTACAATTTTTAATTCAGTTCTCTCTAAAAACCAGATGAAAAAAAAAAACGATCCAAAACACAAAGGACGAAATGTTCCTTTAATCAGCAAAACAAGAGAAGACGAAAAGCCGAAATCCGCGTTGCAGGGCTCCGCGACCGCGGAGGCAATCACCGCGACCGCGGAGGGGGTCCGCGACCGCGGTGAGGTCGCGGAGATGCTCACGGCAAATTCTTATATTCTCTCCAAAATTCGCCGCGACCGCGGTCCCTAGTCCCGCGACCGCGGAGGCTGCCGGTACATCTTCCTCCATCTTTCCTTGGATGCTTCCTCAATTGATTAACAAATTCTTCCCATTCTTGTTTCCTTGCCACTTAAATGCACTTTGTTGACTTATTCCACTTGTACACTTGACTTTGTGACTTGGCATTTTCTTCAATAGCACATTGTTACAATTGGACCCTCTCATCAACATAAAAGAAAATAAAGAACTCAAATACCAATTGATGAGAAAGAGTACAAAATCATAACAAAATATGTTCAAGACCACACAAAAATAGCCAAATAAGTACTGGAAAATGCCATATGAACATGGCATATCAACACACTCCAAAATATCTAGGAAGGCTTGTCAAAGAATACTAATCCTAGCCTAGCTCATGGTAGGCTTTGGTTCATCAATATTTTTGTACTTCTGTTTAGTTTAAAAATGTCTCGATATTTGATGTAAATTCCTTGTGACTAGGAAAGAATGATGGATATCCAGTATACAGGATAAAAGTACAAATTTAGAAATCTAGACAATTGTCATGATTTTTAAAATCTATACAAATATATTAAAAGGCGTTCCTATCAAAGAAACGGTGCCACATGGCACTCTCCAACGTATGTGGCACATATTTATGATCTCATTAAAAATATTAACAATGTGTATCTATTAGGAATCGAACCCATGATCTTCGAAATGAAATGTGAGAGTTTAACTCCCAATCTACTATAAGTTCAATGTTTAATGTTTCAAAATAGAACATAATAAAATCTTATAATTACATTGAAATTGTTATTTTTATCGTCCACTTCCTTAGAAGTTTTTTTTTTAAAATAATCATGCCATAACGTCCATTATCCAATTTTGCACTAGATAAAAATTTTCGAATAACTAATAAAATAAATCATGAAAGTTATGAATAATAGTGTATTTGATAATTGTAACTGACCCGAGCCAAAATACTAGTTATTCTGTTGTAAGGACTGTAGTTTTTACATAATTTGAACAGTATTGTAATGGTGTTACATGTTGAATATAATGATATCTGAATCGCACTTTAAGCTAGACTTGTATTTCATTTTGGGTTAGTCTGTTCCACATTTTGTTTGGCACATATATGCAGACAGTTACTACTTACTAGTATCTTCTCAGTTTTGTGTTACCAGTTGAGTTTTAAATATGTTTATATAAATTAACGCTTTATGTTGGTGATTCTGAGCTTCAAGTCCATTGGTTTGGTTTGCAGGTGCAGTTTCATGAATTTTTGGAGAAACCTTCAATGCCAGAAGTGCAATGAGGAGGGTCCTAGATATCGTAAGCGGGCTAGTTTCACTGTTGAGATGAAGAAAGGTGATTGGAAGTGCCTCAAGTAAGTTGCAATGTCCTTAACATCATAGGCTTATTAGTTTTGCTGGGTTGTCGTGGTAAAATGAACATAATTTGTTGTTGTGGGAATTTTATGTATCCCGTTTACAGTGACAGGATAGTAATAAAGAAAAATTGTCAAGAATAATCTAAGCTTTGACCAGTCTGCTAAAAATAAGTCATCTGTCATACTTTTGATTAACCTAGAATAATTCAAGCTTGTTGGGTATTTGCTTAAAATGGGTTCAACAAGTAAATAATCTGTTATAACAGGTTACCTATCCACAGTCACTTCTTAATTGGTTTTGATTTATTATATTTAATTTTGTTTTAGTTCTTCCTGAAAATCAACTGTGCCCCCTCCCCAAATGTTCTCCACCACTCTTCAACAATTCAACTACCCACTCACCCACTTAACTCCTCGCTACCCTATCATCTGCTGCCACTCTCTTTCCTCCATAACCACCACCATCCAAATCAAAATGTCATTCTCCTCTTCTTCAACCATCCAACACATCATCGTCTTCAACAAATCCTGCACATCTTTCTTCCATGGTTAACACGCCCAACTCCCTCAACTGCCCTCCACCTTTCCGCCGGAAAACTCCACCAATCCCGCTCCCCCACCTTCTCATTCATCCACGTGCTTCACAACTGATACGCCTCCACAAGCTTTGTGACGATGTTATGGCCTTTGACTAGGTCGTTGACAAACTTGACGGTCTAGTTATGGCCAAACCTCGGTCTGCCATCATGCTTCAACTGATCAAATTAAAGAATGGGGTAGAAGAGAGATAGGAGGGGGGTTGTTTTGAGGTGATTAGCGGGTCTTTTGGTTTCATATATTTGATATCCTCACTCTGTTTTCATGTGTTTGAGAAAGGGTGGGACTGGGTGATGGTTGGGCTAGGGTTATTCGTGGGTAGGTTAAGCAAGGTGGGTGAAAGAGGGTTTTAGTCGGTGGGGGGGGGGGCTTTTGGGTGGGTTTTATTGGGTGGTGGCTGGGTGAAGGTAAGGCTGTGTATTGTGGTGGGAGGAGGGAGGAGGGAGAAAGAGCCGCTGGAGGAGGTGGTCCTTGGTCTAGTGGTGGTGGAGTGAGAGAGGGTTGGAGGAAGTGGTATGGTGGTGGCAAGTGATGGAGGGGTTGTTTAGGTAGACAAAAGGAAAAAAAAAATCACAAAATAGAATTTTGTTCCTATTGTTCAGGTTACAAGTCATATAAGTCATATGAACCTGCTTAAAGCAAATACCCCCAACAAGCTTGAATTATTCTGAATTAATCAAAAGTATGACTTATTTTTAGCAGATTGGCCAAAGGTTGGCTTATTTTTGACAATTATTCCTTGTAATAATGAAAGGGTACAGTAGATAGGTCGTTGACATTTTTGCAGAAAGTCAGAAATTCGTTGTGCTGAAAAGAGGAAGTTAGTTGTCTCATAGAAAATATGAGATATTATCAGATTTCCAGTTTCTCCCATACAAAAAATTTCTCATAAACAGTAACAGAATGGAGAAGTAAGATTATAGTTAGCCTTGTCTGGAAATGCTAGAATTGAGGCATGCAAAGAAAGGATTGATAATGCCCGGCTTCCCGCTTCCTTCTCCTCTTGAAAGACCCTAGAAAAACATATGAAATCTACAATCGCCCACATAGTAAACTTTTGGACACTGTGGAATGCGAACAGGAATAAAATTCTTGGATATGTCTGCAATTGTTAGCTGAGAATCCTCTACAATGTGGCTTTGTATGCAATGATACGGCTGGGATTACACACTAAGATTGAATGCAATGGGATTTAAGGAAGTGTATCTTGGAGGGAGGTGAGCCATAGTTGCAGCTTTTTCCAGAATAGAAGTGAAAAGTCCACCTTTTGCTTTGGCGTAGGATATGGACAATAGAGTTTGCTGTCAGCTTTCATAGTGCATGTTAAGATTACTGTTGATCTACTTTAGTCACTTGCTCAATAATTTGCTGTCATAGGTGTGAATGTGTAAACTTTGCTAGCAGACGGGATTGTTTTCAGTGCAAGGATCCACGACCCCCGAGGGTACTGGAACCTGGGGAATGGGAGTGCTTTAAGTAAGTCCCTCTCTCTCTCTCCCTCTCCCTCTCTCTCTCTCTCTCTCTCTCTTTCTCAGGGAATATGGTGCTATTCTTGGAGATGCGACAACGCAGATATCATTAATAATATCAAACGTATTTTTAACTGCTCTCCTTTTCTAGGTGTGATTTTCTGAACTTTAGAAGAAACATTACTTGCCACAAATGCGGTAGCAAACGTCGAAATGAGATAGCATCGCAGGGCAAGATACAGAATAACCGGACTAATCTGGTGGCTGATCAAATATGATATAGCAACTTGCCTCCATCTACCATTGTGTCAGCGACCATGTCTTCGTAGTCTTGGAAGTTTTGAGATGAGCAACTGCTGTGAAATTGAAGGCTATACTTAAGTTCTTGATTTAAAAGATAGGTTCTTTATGGTTTCTTTAATGAATCTTGAATGAAAGAATGTATTTTTTTTTGTTTCTTGATTGATTCTTTAACCAATAAAGTGAATCTTGAATGTTAATTCAAGACTTAGGTTCGAACTCCCTATGCGTCACACACACTGAAATTCAAGATATGAAATTATCAACTCCTAACCAAGGGTGATATAACTGGGTTTGCGTTCACTGCTTAAACTTGGATTCACTCCTAAAACTTTAATTCCACAAGGAATAGGTTAAACTCAAAAACAACAACACTCTATTAATATGGCCGAAATAGCCTATTTATACTACAAGATTTCCTAAACCTACTAGGACTAGTAAAGCTTAAAGATAAAAGATAAATAACATAATCACATGCCTAAACCTAATTATTAGATAATTATTAAGACTCAATGATAAGGAATTAGACTCCTACTTATAATAGGATTCCTTTATCACTTAAACACTTAATTAAATAAAACCTTAAATTACATAGAATTCTAACAGAACTAGAACTCTACATAATTACTATTCTATTTCATATCATACTCCCCCTGTAGAAAAAAAACTTGTCTCAAGTTTTAATCTGGAAAGCATGGTACCAAGTCACATGAAGGAATGTTGCACATATGCCACCTCCTAGCAACACCTTGAATGTTTCATAGCTACTTTCTCAACAATTTCAAAGGTCCTTCATCCATAGGCTCTCATTTTTGTGTTCACATGAGTCTTTGAGCTGCAAGGGACAACCACACCTTATCTCCTAAGTCCAACTTAGAGCCTTGACTATTGTAGCACTTGTTGTCTCCCTTTCCTTCTTGTTGCTTGCGGTTTTCAAGACTTCTTTATGACACAAACTCACACACACATTGAGCTCCTTCTTGCTTCCCTTTCTCCTTTCCTTGCGGGCAGCATGTCTCTTTGGAGGCAAAGGTCAAGTAGTAAGCGCCTATACCCATAAGAACCGATACTCATTTGTTTTGCCATTTGAAGTAACAAACCTATCACTTTGCCATGGTCTACCAAGATAAGAACATGCTCATAGGAATAGCATCACACCATAATCATCATGATATCACCCACCTTGAAGTAACCAAAGCTTGTTTCTTACCCACACGCCACCTTCATCATTCAACCAGCTAAGTTTATAAGAGCTAGGGTGTTTTCTTGTAAGTAATTTAGTTTTCCCCATAGTTAGAGAACAAGCATTGGTACATGACCCACTATCAATGATAAAGGAACAAGCTTGATCCTTTATTAAGCAAGTCGAAAGAAAAAGACTTTGCCTTTGCTCATCTTCTTGTTCATCTTGTAATTCGGCCAACAAGGATCTTCTTACCACCAACACTTCCTGCGCCTCCTTTGGACTACACTTGGCTTGATTGTTCCAAAACTCTTCACTAGTCATATCCCCTATGTCGTGTGCTTCTTCATAGTGTGGCTCACTCTCTTCCATCTTACTTTGTACCAAGAAGCTATAATATTTCTCCCTTGTCACCATGGACGATTAGGGCAGTTTCGCGCACATGTCCCAACCCTTGACATTAAAACACACCATCTTCTTCACGCCTGACTCCTTAGATGCACCAAGAGGAAGAGTCCCCTTCATAGCCTCCACGACCTCCTGTGTAGTTATCTTGGTATTCACGGCTTCCTTGGCTGCACTACCCACGTCCATCTCGCCTTTAGCCTGCTTGAACATCCCAAAAACACCCTTATGTTGCCTCTCCAACTTACATGCCAAGGAACATACCTCATCAAACGTAGTGAGTGGTTGTAACTCCACATAGTTGCGTAAGTTTTTGTTCAACCCAAGCACGAACTTTGCGATCTTTTGTTCTTCTTGGTCCCTACAATCACATGCTATGTAAAGACGCTCAAATTCTTTGATGTATTTCTCAACAGTCATGGTTCCTTGTGTGAGCGAATTTAGCCTTAAGAACAAATCTTGTTTGTGGTTTCGTGGCACAAACCTCTTCTTCATCTTAGTCTTTAATTCGGCCCATGTATCAAGTGGTTCCTTCAGATTCACGCCTAGCTTGAAGTGAATCAAACCATAGTGAGGCATATCTTGCAAGCTTAAGCGTGGCATATGAAAATCGAGAATGTTCATCAAGTTGTTTGTGGTTGAAGAGACGTTCCAGCCTCCTTTCCCAATCTAAATAAGCCTCGGCATCCTCATCACCATCAAAGGAAGGCAAGTCCGAAAGTTTGAGTTCATCCTCCCTCCTTCGATACCCTACACTTGGGGGCGAAACATCCCTTCTATTACTCCTCAAGTCTACCATGTCACGCCTCATCTCAGCCATGTCTGCGTGCACCATGGCATTCATCTCCATAAGGTCTGCAATTTGCTTGGCTAGGGAAGCAAGATTGGTTGTATTCTCAGTCATCTTGCACGAGCTATAACCTTCTAATTTCAATAAAACACCTTAATTATCCCAGCAGCCACACCAATTGCTGTGAAATTGAAGGCTATACTTAAGTTCTTGATTTAAAAGATAGGTTCTTTATGGTTTCTTTAATGAATCTTGAATGAAAGAATGTATTTTTTTTTGTTTCTTGATTGATTCTTTAACCAAGAAAGTGAATCTTGAATGTTAATTCAAGACTTAGGTTCGAACTCCCTATGCGTCACACACATGAAATTGAAGATATGAAATTATCAACTCCTAACCAAGGGTGATAATAACTGGGTTTGCATTCACTGCTTAAACTTGGATTCACTCCTAAAAATTTAATTCCACAAGGAATAGGTCAAACTCAAAAACAACAACACTCTATTAATATGGCCGAAATAGCCTATTTATACTACAAGATTTCCTAAACCTACTAGGACTAGTAAAGCTTAAAGATAAAAGATAAATAACATAATCACACGCCTAAACCTAATTATTAGATAATTATTAAGACTCAATGATAAGGAATTAGACTCCTACTTATAATGTGATTCCTTTATCACTTAAACACTTAATTAAATAAAACCTTAAATTACATAGAATTCTAACAGAACTAGAACTCTACATAATTACTATTCTATTTCATATCAGCAACATTTTGCATCACCCCAAGATGTACGGTAATTGTTTGGAGGTCCTCTCCTTCTTGGCACAAGGGTTCAATTCTCACCCTTTGAAATGTGGGGTCCTCAATTTACCCGACTTTTACATTGGGTTTGATTTGTCATAAGATTATACTAATAAGTAATAATCACTATAAGTTCATGTTGATAAAACTCATGAAACCCATATTTAGTTATAATGCTTCTTACTTTAGTAACCTACAGTTTATTGTTAATGATTTGTGTTCTTTTCACATAATTTTCTATAGCATCTCCAAATGATTGGCGATTTTTATACAGTGTAAAATTGATTTATTATTCTCTAAATTGATGAACACTTTTAGTACAACAATTCATTATTCCTCAAATTGATTAATGACACCAAAATTTGATAGGCTGTCATATAACTGTCAAAAATGATTCATAGCAAAATCTCATAACAATACATCGGTCTTTATTAGTTTACTCATATTTTTTGTTGGGTTTTTTTTATTAGTTTACCCATTTATTTTGTTTCTATTTTTGAAATGGGACTACTAACTTTCCACCAGACATACATTCAATTTTAGTATAAAATAATAGTTTATCTTTCTTTTTATGTCTCACAAAATTATTTATTTTTTAAACTTTGTGCAAAAGAAATGGGTAAACTAATAAAGACAGGAGGGAGTAGGAAGGTAAATAGGGTTGAATTATGTATAGATGACTATTTGAGTTAACTTTATCAAGAGTATGAATATAAGAGAATAAATTAATACTTTATTCTTTTTTAATTGCAACGTTTTATTATTTAGAATGTTGAAGTTACTGAAGCTGAAGGCAGAAAAATTTCAGCAACATTACAAAAACCAGCAACTCAGCCAACAGCTCATTTAGCTCTAACAAACTTTGACAGCTCAGCATATTCTGTTACTTGTAATAACAAACTTGTATAGCTATCTAGAGTTAGTTATCTTCAGTTTGTTTTCTTTCTATTAGTATAGCTGTGTATATATATATATAGCTGATGATGTAAAGTTTACACTTGAACTTTAATAATACATTCTGATTCTCTCTCTAAAACTCAGAGAGTTATCTTCTCTCAAACCTCCTGATGTATATTCTTTTAGCATATTATGCAAAAGTTCAAAGTTATTCTATCATATTCAATTGTTAGATGAACAATTTCATCATGGTATCAGAGCAATAATTTCTGGATTACAATCAAAATTCCGCAACTATTATCAATCTTTGATTTGAAGACTAAAATCAAGTCTACTTCTCTGTAAGTTTGAATCAACTTTTCCTTTTGCTGAAAACAAAGAAATCGAGGTAATTTTCTCTCAAAATTCTTTGAAATTACATCAAAATGGCACCTAGAAATTCAAACTCAAATGAATCACAACCTCTTGAATTCACACAAGATCCTAATAGTGTGTATTATCTCAGTTCATCCGATTTAAACACACAAAATTAGTTGCTACTGTTTTCTCTGGTTCTGGCTTTGCTGATTGGAAAAGATCCATGATAATTGCATGTCAGCAAGAAATAAACTAGGATTTGTTGATGGTTCTTTAACCAAACCATTTGGAAATGCAAATTTGTTGAAAATCTGGACTAGATGTAATGATCTAGTTATATCATGGTTTCTTGCTTCATTAGATCAAGTGATTGCTAGATCTATACTGTATTTTAAAACAGCAAGAGAAATATGGCTTAATCTTGAAGAACGATTTGGAAATTTTTTTGGAACTGAGTTGTATAGCTTACAACAGCAACTAAATGATATAGTTCAGGAGGAAGATGAGAATATTTCAGAATTTTTTACAAGAATCAAATCTCTATGGGATATGATTGATGGTCTGGATCAAATTCCTCCTTGTGTGTGTACTAGTTGCAATTGCAACTTAACTAAACTCATACTGAAGTCACAACAGAATACTAGATTGCTTAATTTCTTGATGAAAGCAAATCAGAAGTATGCATTGGTGAAGAGTACTATACTCATGATGCAGCCATTGTCAAATATAACTCAAGCTTATAGACTTCTTTGTCAAGAAGAAAGTCATAGAGGTATTGCATATTCTGCCAAAAACAACAATGAGGTTGTAGCTTTTGCAGCAAGAAAATTTGATCAAAAACCTTATAAGCAACAACAACAACAGGCTACAAGAGTTACCTTCAATACCAGCAACAACTCAGGTTATAATTCTGGTAAAATTCTTACTGGCAACAAAAGATCATCCATCTTTTACTGTGATCATTGCAAGATGGGAGGTCATTCCATGGATAGATGCTGGAAAATCCATGGCTATCCAGCCAACCACAAGTTTGCCAAAGGCAAGAAGGTAGCAGCAGCTGCTCATGGTGAGCTTACTGAGGATGCAAATGGTGATATGATTCAAGCATCATTTACTAAAGACCAATATGTGAAGTTAATGGATGTTCTTAATCAGCATACTACCTCAGACCAAAATGAACATCATGCTGCTGGAGGTTCTGGTTCTCTTGGTCTGGCAGCTAGTGCTCAGCTAGCAGGTACTTTTTGCTTAAACTCTATCCTAAATCACAATTGGATCATTGACAGTGGTGCCACTGATCATATGTGTTCTAATTTGAATCTGTTTACCAATTATCATCAAGTATCTGGTACAGATTATTTCATAACCATACCTGATGGAAGTAAAGTTCAGGTAAAGCATGTAGGAAACATTAAATTAGGTTCTTATCTAGAACTTAAAAATGTTCTACATGTTCCAGGATTTCATTTTAACCTTATTTCTATTCCAAAGATATGTCAGGAAGCCTCTTACACTATCAAATTTACTCATGATAAGTGTTTCATTCAGGGCCCTTTGATGAACCAATACATGGTTCTTGGTGAGCTGGAGCATGGTCTATACAAACTAAGTGAAGAAATCCTTCCCTCTTCATCTTCTACTGCTGATATAGATAATGTTGTTACCAACATCTCTACTTGTTTTACTGCTATAGAAAATGCTAAACTGTGGCATCTGAGATTAGGACATATTTCTTTTACTAAGATTCCAGAATTAGACAAGTCTGTAGACATACATGGTTGTCTAGCTGAGAATATCTGTCAAATTTGTCCAATAGCAAAACAATCTAGAAGATCTTTTCCTACTAGTTCAATAAAATCCACTTTTGCTTTTCAATTAATCCATGTGGATGTGTGGGGCCCTTACAAAACTTGTACTTATACTGGTCATACCATGTTCCTTACCATTGTTGATGATTTTACAAGAGTCACATGGACTCATCTAATGAAAAGCAAGTCTGATTCTGTTGCCTTAATGACTCAGTTTTTGAATTTTGTTGCTACTCAATTTCACACTCAGGTTTAAAGTGTAAGAACAGATAATGCTCCTGATCTTATAGAAGGTGAAATGAAGCAACTCTTTATTTCCAGAGGCATTGAAAACCAGAAGAGTTGTAGTGGAACACCACAACAGAATGGTGTAGTGGAGCGCAAGCACAGACACTTGCTTGAAACAACAAGATCTCTTATTTTGCAATCCAGAATTCCCACAAAGTATTGGGGTGATTGCATATTGACTGCCACTTATTTGGTTAACAGAATGCCACTCAAGAGTATTCAAAATGTTACTCCATTTGAAAAACTCTTCAATTACAAGCCTAGTCTTACACATTTGAAAATCTTTGGGTGTTTATGTTATGTTAACACCACTCCCATTCACAGAACCAAATTTGATCCTAAAGCTAATCCATGTATCTTCCTTGGATATCCTCCTGCACAAAAAGCCTATAAAGTCCTAGACTTAGTCACACATAAAATTGTGATTTCAAGAGATGTTGTTTTCTTTGAAAAACATTTTCCTTTTCACTACTCTTCACTCACAAATAAACCTCTCTCACAAATTTATCCTTTGCAAATATTTCTTCCTACTGTCACTGATCTCAGTGATACTAGTTCAGTTTCTTTTCCTAATCTTCTAAACTCTCTTGATACAACATCCTCTACCTCTAATTCTGACACTTCTTCTTCTCCTGCTCCTTCTATTTCTGTTCCAAGGAAATCTTCAAGGATTCCTAAACCTACCACACATCTTAAAGATTATGTGTGTTCTCATACCACTCTTAACTCTTGGTGTAATCTGGTTTCACATCATGATTTTCCACCATATTCCAAGCATTTCTAGCATCTTTGCTTACTTCTATTGAGCCAACAAGTTACACTGAAGCTGCTAAAGATCCTTTATGGACAGAAGCCATGAATAAGGAACTCTTAGCCTTGACAGAAAACAAAACCTGGGATATTGTCTCTCTTCCTAAAGGTAAGAAACCCATTGGTTGCAAATGGGTTTATAGAATCAAAAGAAAAGCAGATGGTTCTATAGATAGATACAAGGCAAGGTTGGTTGCAAAGGGTTTTACCCAAAAATATGGTATAGATTACCAAAAAACATTTTCTCCAGTTGTAAAGATGCCTACCATCAGGAGTATTTTAGCCTTGGCTGCTAGCAAAGGGTGGAATTTATATCAATTAGATATAAACAATGCCTTCTTGCATGGAGACCTCCATGAAGAAGTATATATGCACATGCCTGCTGGGCTTCCTAATCCACACAATCTTGTTTGTAGGCTTAGAAAATCCCTTTATGGCCTCAAACAAGCCAGCAGACAATGGTTTGAAAAGTTGCATTCTGCCTTGTTGTCACAAGGTTTCTTTCAATCTAAAAATGATTACTCTCTTTTTCTCAAGAAAGACAATACAGATCTCACCATTCTTGCTGTCTATGTTGATGATATAATCATCACAGGTACAAATCTAGCCACTATTGATTCCATCAAAGCTTATTTACACACAACCTTCAGTATTACAGACCTAGGGAAATTACACTATTTCCTAGGTATTGAAGTTCTTCCTACATCTGATGGTTTCATTCTTTCCCAACACAAATTCACTAAAGAGCTTCTTCAGGATAGTGGTTAGCTCTTTCAAAAGAAGACTTCTACTCCTCTTCCCACTCATGTGAAGTTATTGGCTGATGAAGGAGATTTATATGATGATCCAGCAGCTTACAGAAGCTTAGTTGGTAAGCTCAATTTTTTTAACACATAGATCTTGCTTTTGCTGTGCAAAGTTTAAGCCAATTCATGCACTCTCCTTGTCTTGCTCATTATCAAGCTTTGGTTCATACTCTTCACTATGTGAATTCCACTGCTGGACAAGGCATTCTTCTCAAAGCCTCTGATACTCTTACTCTTCAAGCCTAAAGTGACTCAGACTGGGCTGCATGTCCCAATACCAGGAAGTCTGTCACTGGTTATGTTCTTTTATTGGGCAATTCTCCCATTAGTTGGAAGTCTAAAAAGCAAGGTACCACTTCTAAGTCCTCATCTGAGGCTGAATATAGAGCTATGGCTCAGGCTGCATCAGAAGTTTGTTGGTTAGTTAGGCTACTCACTGAATTGGGTATTCCTAATCTTACTCTTGTCACTCTACACTATGATAATATGTCAGCTTTACATATTGCTAGAAATCCAGTATTTCATGAGCGTACCAAGCACATAGAAGTGGATTGTCATTTCACTCGAGACAAAGTCATTGAAGGCCTACTCCAGCTTAGTTATCTTCCTACTCAGAACCAATTGGCTGATGTTTTTACAAAAGTGCTTCCTGTTGCACAGCATAAAAGTCTTCTTTTCAAACTAGGTTTGGTTCCTACTGCTCCCATCCCTAGTTTGAGGGGGGGTGTTGAAGTTATTGAAGCTGAAGGCAGCAAAACTTCAGCAACATTACAGAAACCAGCAACTCAGCCAACAGCTCATTTAGCTCTAACAAACTTTGACAGCTCAGCATATTCTGTTACTTGTAATAACAAACTTGTATAGCTCATCTAGAGTTAGTTATCTTCAGTTTGTTTTCTTTCTATTAGCTATAGCTGTGTATATATATATAGCTGATGATGTAAAGTTTACACTTGAACTTTTAATAATACATTTTGATTCTCTCTCTAAAATTTCAGAGAGTTTAATTCTCTCTAAACCTCCTGATGTATATTTTCTTAGCATATTAATGCAAAAGTTCAAAGTTATTCTATCATATTCAATTGTTAGATGAACAATTTCATCATAGAAGTTTCATATTAATTGCAGCGTTTGTTTATTAAGTAAGATATTTTTTCTATCTCTCTCCTATTTACATGGCTCCCACATTTAATCTATTTTTATCTATCTTCTCTTCACATGAGTTTGTAAAAAATGTGCTAATGGTGTACGTTGTAATTATTATGGAACACCGAAAGTGTTAATAGTGTAAAAAACTTAGAAATTCGTCTAGTCCACCAAGATTATATCATTCTAAGAATTCAATTCAACGATAGTTAGACTAGGAGTTGAATTGACAGAGTATAAGCTAATCTTATAGTCGAGTTTTAATGCTCTTAAATCAATATATGCAAGGCAGTCACTAACATAATCAGATGTAATTGTAATTAGCCCTAGCAATAATAAAAAAGAAATCCAATAATGAAACATAACTGCAATCAATTAAATTAACAAGAATAAGGGAGATACCAAAAGAATTCAAAAGATAATTGTACTTAAATAAGAGTTAGTATTCTATCAATAATTAGGGTTTTTGCGAAAAATATAAAACTTCAAAGACATCTAAGGAATGTCCTAAACGAGAGGGGTGATTTGAGAAATAGGTCAAACATCATGAGTATCTTAAGAAGTTTTCCTAAAATAAAACATAAGAAAATTAAAAGAATTCCTTGGAGTATATATACTTCTTGGTGACGATTTAAAAGTAGAAAAGCATAAGTTGATGACGATTCGTGGATGACGATGACAAGGCAACAAGATACACACAATGCTCACTTGATCGTTGGAACCCACGGCTGGCAATGGCAATGGGGCTCCTAACCCCGCACCCTAGCAGCAACTCATGCAAGTGGAGGTGTAGGTTTTCAGACACTTCGTTGGGCTGATTTCCAGGGGTTATTGTATCTTGATTTCTAAGATTTAAGAACATCCACGGACGTGTGACCCATCTTGCGGAACTTTTATGTCTAGTCAGACATACTAAAATTGCCTTAATCCGATTTGTACAACTCAAGATCCGACCAAAACAGTGGACATGTGTTAGTTTTTGTCACTTGCAACTATAACATTTCTTTGTTTTCAACTCAAATTCGCCCTTACAAGATAAGTTTGCCATCCTCATGAAATCTACATCCGCTTCATATGATTATAAAGATCAAAATAAGCCAATTACAATTCATTTGCTACTAAAATCACCTGAAAACCATTAGATTACGAAAACAGAGAGTAATAAAGCACAACTTAAGTAAACCATGCAGTTATGCTCCTAAAAGCTCAAAAATGAACTAGAAATGCAACCTAGCTAGATGTACTTGAAAGCTATATGTAAATTAGTGGTGATCAAAATGCAAGTCGGACCGCCACTATAAAAAATTGGCTCGCACAACGGGTCTGACCGAGACGGGCCAAACTTTGGGACGGTTTTTGTTGCCCAAAGCTCGCTTTTTTCGGGCCAAAATTTAAACTAAAAAGTCATTTTGGCTTGGCCAAATCCCGTCGAAAACCAAAAGAAGTTCAAACCGGGTCGGGCTCGAAATCGAGCGCAAAAAATTGGCCCCAACCCAAGCGTTATTCAATTCATACCAGACTGGTCTACCTTTTGATTAGCTCTAATGTAATTGTGATACATCAATTCAGACCGGACCAGATCGGTTTATTTTATTATTCGAAACACTAAGTTTTACATAGTTAGTTAAGCTGATTTTTTTTTTTGGAAAAATTGACAATAGAGGTCTGAACTTTGGGTGATAATTTTTAAAAGGTCTGAACTATTGATTAACCTGTGTAGGTCCCAACTTTAGGGGGTCTTAACTTTTAGTGGCCTTAGTGACTTAAATCTGTTATGCTGTGGATGCTGTGGATGCTGCATGTGTTCGGGCATACATGCGATACTCTTTGTTTTCTGAACTTTTAAAGTTTTTTTTTATTGAACCTTCTACAGTTTCTTTATGAATTACTTAGTCAATGGTTTTGAATAAACAAGGGTTAATAATGATTCTCGAGTTGTAATTAACATTTTACTTCTGCTGCAATTCAGTTTTCGTAATAAGTAATAAGTTAATGTCTTCATTTCAATAAGCCTTGCGTTTCACCACGATGGTAGCACTTCGAAAGTCGATGCGACGTAGTTTATACGCGTATCGATTTTGGGGTGTTACAGATTAGATTGCCCTCCCGGTTAATTTGCTAGCACTGTAGACTATAGATATGTCTCCCCTTGAAGCACCCAATGATGAAACACGCCATCGTCCTACTTAATCTGGACCGAAGAGGAGCAATAAAAAGTCTACTTAAAGCCCATTTTGAATCCAAATATATTTATAGCACATCCATTTTCAATTTTCAAATGAATATTTTATTGAATTATTTTCAAGAAAATCAGATGTAACTTAAATCTGTTATTCACCGATAACTTTTGATAAAAGATAAGTCGAAACGGTTATTGAAGATAAAAACAGAACTTCGACATAAAAAAAGCATAAATGCGTTGTACACAAGGAAATGATTGGCAAGGAGATATTGTTTTTGACGCGTGGCTCTTGAGTGGCGCGTAGCAGGCGTGCACTAGGTGTACAAGGCCTTCGCAGAGCGCAAGCTTTCTTTCCTATCTAGGACTTATGTTTTCAGAATTCTAATCGTATTTTTCACTATAAATACCCCATTTTCTAAACAAATTTCTCACAAACTTTTCATACAACACAACTCAAATCTAAATATCAAAACCTCTCAAAAACTCGATGTAAATAACATTCAAAAAGCATTGAACTAAGAAATAGAATAATCATTCTTCCTTGAATCTTCGTTCAATAACTTTCTTTTTCAAGGTTAAAGATTCATTCCTCCAACGTCTGTACAATCAAATCTAGGCGACAAAAGTATAATTCTGAGGACAAATTACAATTTATTTCTTATTATATTAACAATCCTGTTTTCATAATGTTAGTTTGCTATATTCGTAAAGGCACAAATCCGTACATTTTTGTATATTCTTTCTAATCTTCCTTCTCATAATTATTTTCACGAAGAATCATATGTTATGAAATTTATTATGCCTTTTTAATTACAATTGCTTGATCACCAATATATTATTGTTTGCTAAATCAGACCGACCTATATATTATCTAAACCACTCCTAATAAGATAATTTGAACAACCCATATAGGTACATATTAATTTTGTGATTTAATTATTTCGGTTTTTTCACCAAATACCCCCGACAAATTAAAAAATTCACCATATACGTACCCTCAATTTTTCAAAAATTCACCATATACCCTTGAGTTTTCCAAAACATGCACCAAATGCCCTTTTTCTAACTTCCGTTAACACATCATTAGCTTTATTTACCATTTTTCCATTATTAACTGTAAACTCTAATTCTAATCTAACACTAACTCTAATTCTAACCATAATCCTAAACCCTTACCCTAACCCTAATCCTAAACCCTTACCTTAACACC
Source organism: Beta vulgaris subsp. vulgaris (assembly GCF_026745355.1). Taxonomy (NCBI): domain Eukaryota; kingdom Viridiplantae; phylum Streptophyta; class Magnoliopsida; order Caryophyllales; family Amaranthaceae; genus Beta; species Beta vulgaris. The sequence continues at coordinate 43,223,914 of NC_079206.1, read as the reverse complement.
ACCCCTAACCCTAACCCCCTGCCATCCCCCACCCCTCCACTCCACCCCATCCCCGAGCCCCTCCCCCTCTTCTCCACTCCACCACCGCAACCCCTCTCCCATCCCCTCCCTCTCCACCGCCGCTGCCCATCGCTCACTCCATCCCCATCGATTTCCCCCTCCCCTTCCCCGTCGAATTCCCCAGCCAATATCAACAACAACGATAACGAAATAGGAGAGAGAAGAAGAAGGGCGCAAAAGAACCACCAGCGGCCGCAACGAGGACGACAACAACAACATCAACGACAATACACGAGCAATGGCGGAAAACAACACCAACAACACCGACAAGAAAGGAGAGAGAGGGAGAGTTTCGAGGGAGGAGGGAGACAAAGCAGCGGCGCGAAAGCAAAGCTCCGGCGAGCTAAGGAGCATCGGTGAAAGCAGCGCAGGCGAGAGAGTGAGAAATCGAGGGGGTGAGGTGGGGGAATTCGACGGGGAGGGGGAAATCGAGGGGGAAGGAGTAGGGGTTGGGGCAACGGAGGTGGAGGAGGTGGGGGAGGGGTTGCGACGGTGGAGCGGAAGGGGTGGTGGCCTGGGGTAGGTGGAGGGGAAAGGGAGGGGTGGGGGCTGGCAGGGTGTTAGGGTTAGGGGTGGGTAAGGGTTATGGTAAGGGTAAGAGTAAGGGTTTAGGTTCAGGATTAGAGTTAGAATTAGAGTTAGATTAGAGTTAAGTTTGATTAGAATTAGGGTTTAGGGTTAATAATGATAAAATGGTAAATAAAGCTAACAGTGAGATAACAGAAGTTAGAAAAAGGACATCTAGTGCACGTTTTCGAAAACTCAAGGGTATATGGTGAATTTTTGAAACATTGAGGGTATATGGTGATTTTTTTGATTTATCGGGAGTATTTGGTGAAAAACCATTAAGTAATTACAAAAAATTGATCTTATGTGTCATAAAACTAACCTTTAACATATTTGTCTTTTTAAGTTATTAGTGGGGTCATGTCATATTATAGTATTATTTATTTTTCGTGCCGTCAGGGGTGGATCTACTAAGTGAATTGGGTGGCACGGCCCCCCTAATTTTTTGCTGCGTCGGATAAACTGAGAAATGGTTTAAAGTCGTCTCCGCATTTTATTTTAGCATATTATGGAGTGCCCCAGTGGTAATCTCCCTTGACAAAGGAATCTCATGTTGCTTACACTTATGTTGTAAGTTGGAGGCCAGCTTTGTTGTTTACTTATCCTACACTTATGTTGAAAGTTGGAGGCCATCTTTGTTGTTTAATTATCATTTTCGTTCAAAAGAAACTTATTTTTTCTCTATCTCTTACTCTTGTCTAAATTTTATCTTCATTATTTATAATATACCTATCTATTCAATTGTCCAACTCCAGGTTTTCAACTATTACTCTTTACAAAAAATAAAAATAGTTTTATTATAAAAGATATTGGGATTGCCTTTATGTATGTCTTACAAATATCAACTTCTAATACTTTTTGGTAATGAATGATCAAAGACGTCATTGGTTATATTTGTGTAGAAAATCATGACAATCAGAGTTAGAGGTCAACTTTATTGTTTACTTATCCTACACTTATGTTAAAAGTTCTAGGCAAGCTTTGTTGTTTACTTATCCTTTTCTTTCAAAAGAAACTTATTTTTTCTCTATCTCTTACTCCTATCTTTTTTTATCTTCATTATTTATAATGTACCTATCTATTCAATTGTCCAACTCCAGGTCTCCAATTACCACTCTTTATAAAAAACAAATAGTGTTATTATAAAAGATATTGGGATTGCCTTTATGTATGTCTTACAAATATCAACTTCTAAAACTTTTTGGTAATTGACAATCAGACGTCATTGGTTATATTTATGTCGAAAATCGTGACAATAAAAGTGTTACATTAATATTGGTTTGAAGTTGGAGAAATCTAAAATATTATATAATGAATATATATGTTTGAGATATAATCATATCAATACAAAGTCTAGATTTGTCTTTTTCCATTTGCTACTACTTGTTTACATTTGCTTACACTTATGTTGAAAGTTGGAGGCCAGCTTTGTCGTTTACTTATCCTACACTTATGTTGAAAGTTGGAGGCCAACTTTATACTTTTCTTTCAAAAGAAACTTATTTTTTTCTCTATTTCTTACTCCTGTCTAAATTTATATTCATTATTTATAATGTACCTATCTCTTCAATTACCCGACTCCAGGTCTCCAACTATTACTCTTTACAAAAAAAAAATAGTGTTGTTATAAAAGATATTGTCATTGCCTTTATGTATGTCTTACACATATTAACTTCTAATACTTTTTGGTAATGAACAATCAAAGACGTCATTGGTTATATTTGTGTAGAAAATCGCGACAATCAAAGTGTTACATTGATTTGAAGTTGGTGAAATCTGAAATATTATATAATTAATATATTTTTGAGATATACATATTAATACAAAGTCTAGATTTGTCTTTTAAAGTTTTTTTTCCATGAAATTGTTGTCCAATGTGTAATGTTTATTGTGTACTTAGTTAATTTTGTTAGGAATTAAGGAAACCCCAAATTTAAAATCATGTATCTGCCCCCACCTGCAGCGCATGACTTTTATAATTATGCAGAGTCATAGTAGATTATTTTTTTCTTAGACTTTGTGTACTCAGCTTTGGTCATTCCGTAGTTTGCATGTTTGATCATGGCTTATACATTATTGGTCATGCGACGAGTCATCTTTACTACATATATATTGTTTTGCGAGTAATCACTTGCACTAATAAGTCATAATCATTTATCTGGTAGGTGTTCATGATGTATGGGAGTGCGAGTGTAGCTATATTATTAAATTATTTTTATATTGTTGGTTGAATTTTTTTAAAAAATTTCTTAAATATTAATTTTGGATTTATCTTAAATACTAGAGTTGCTTATAGTTGTTTGTAGTTATAGACACCAAATTTTGAACTCCTGTTATAATTAATAATATATGTTTTACGAAAAAAAGAAAAAGACGAAATCGTCACGTATCATGGAGCGTGCACCCCATCAAAGAGCACTTTCCGCCTCGGAACGCAAATTTCGTTCCGGCAGACGATTTTCCATGTTGCCTTGATCATACAATTTTGTATTTTGAGCCATGAATTTTTGTCTATGTGACAGGGATTTCAAAAGTCGTAATCAATAGCTACACTAGCGGATTTTGATAAAACATTTGTTGTAAATTCACGCTCATTTTCATTAATTCGATAAGTTTGCGTCAAATGTTTTAAGTTCAATCATTTGAAAAACGGAAAATGAGTCGCGTCTAGTTGCCAAAAATTTAATTGTCTCTCAAAACTAGTATAAATCAGTTTTCTCGATGATCAAGTGCTTTAAAACAACGAATTACACATCCATCTAACCATTCGTTGAGGAATAAGAATAATAATAAGAATAAACATCAAAATCTTACTTTTGTAAGATGATTGGAAAGGCTAGGGATCCGATTTTTCGGCATATTCCTATGTTGCGCCTGGCACAACGCTAGTGCATGGCATGCATGGGTTGTGCGTCCAGTGCATTGCGATGTGCGCCGCCCGACGAGCCTAGTCAACACCCATGCACATTTTTTGATGATTTTTCATGATTAAGGGATATCTAAACTATGTAGGAACAATATAATAGACTGAAAAATCAGATTGCTTTCTTAATGAAAAAACAACATCAAATTAAACAGAGAACAAGAATATTTGAATTCCAATGTAAATATGATGATGTAAGTAAATGAAAATCAGATTTTTGGTGGGAAATATGATTTTATATCTTCTTAAAACCCTATTTCATCCATTCCTTTCCCCTATAAATACTCCCATCATTTAATGAAAACGAGAGAATCTCAATGGATTGATTTTTTTTGCAAAGGTTTCTATCTTTTGATTTTCCGAATTTCCTAAGTGCACTTAGTTACTAACTTATTTACTTCTACTTACTAATTCCACTTTTTGCTCAACTTTAAATACTAAGAAACTTTTCTCTCTTTTCTAGTGCTTTCCTTTCTCTGGTATGATATTTTTGTTTGGAAGAAATGTTGTGTGTTCAAATGTAAATGATGGAGGTATTTATAAGGGAAAGGAATGGATGAAATAGGGTTTTAAGAGAATAGAAAATCAGATTTCCCCTATAAATCCTAGTTAATGAAAAATGGGCATGTTTCTCTTGTTTTCTCTCTCAGCGTAAGATAAGCTCATCTAACTTGCACTGACGCCATGGTAAGAGGGAGAGCAAAGAAGAGTGCTCAGAAGGGTAAAGGTAAGAACAAAGGTCCGTCATATTTCCCGAGGAAGAAAATGAAATCGGTGGATGAAGTCACAAGGTGTAGAGCCAATTAATGTTCCAAGTATGATTCGAGAGAAAGAGGTGATGTTGGAGAAAGCAATTGAAGAAGTGACTGTGAGGTCTTCGCCCCCGACATTGGAGGAAAGGATCCAAAACACAACAAAGCCATCTTCTCAGAATGGCTGAATGTGATGATTAGTGGTGCGAAAATACTAGAAACTGCAAGGAGAATGTCTTGGGCTGATGATGTCGATAATGTGCAGGTTACTAATATTTCCCCTGTAGTTACAATTGCAACTGATGATATTCAAGAGGAGATCGAATATTGGGCCTCGGCAGTAATATGCTATGTATTAGGTGCTACCCGCTATTAATTGTGATAATGGATGGATATTTTCGAAGAATTTGGGGAAAATTGGGGATTGACAAAATTGCTATGATTGGGAGAGGGATTTTCGTGGTGAGATTTAATAATGTTGAAGCTAGTTTGAAGGTGACCTCTGAGGGGTTTTAGTTCTTCGATTAGAAACCCCTTATAACTAGGATTTGAGATCCGGATATGCCACTTGAGAAAACAAATGTAGAATCAGTTCCTGTGTGGATTAAATTACATGGATTAGCAATCAAATATTAGGGAGAGAGGAGTATATTTAAGACTGCTAGCTTAGTTGGGAAACTTGTGAAAATGGATAATACAACGAAAGCACGAGACAAATTGACTTTTGCGAGGGTGATGGTGGAAGTCCAAATGAAGCAGGAGTTACCTGAGGAGATTAGATTCTGTAATGAGCATGGGGTGGAGGTGGTACAAAAAATAGAGTATGAGTGGAGGCCAACTTTTTGCAAGAAATGCTCTGGTCTGGGGCATATTGAGGATGACTGTGGGAAGGGTGCATGTAAGAAGGTATAGGTGCAAAAACAGAAGGACCTATTGATTAGGATAGATTTCAGCAAGTAAGAAATAGAAAACTTGCTCAACAGGCTGAGGAGAATGTGGTGCTAGTGCATAACCCATTCAATGCTCTACTTGAAGAGCTGAGCAAATTAGAAAGAAGGATTAGACAATTGGAGATGCAGTGACAGTTCCATACTTTTCAGGTAGGATTAAATAAATGAATATGGGAGACATAGGGGATGGGAAGGGGTTGGGAACTCCTTTGCCTAATGGTTAACATATTAACCTGGAACATAAGAGGGCTGAATAGCAATGCGAATAAAACAATAATAATTCTTATTATTTCTAATTTTTTTTTGTTATTTATTAGAATTATTAGTCAAATAGAATGGAATCATTCTTCGAGAAAGAACCAATCAAAGAATTTCTTTATATCTCTTTTCAGCAACAAGAGGTGAGAAAATTCATCCTCTCTCATACTGTTAAACTTTTCAGCTTTCTTAAGATAAGAGTGAAGACTCACAACATGGAAAAAGTTTATCTGAACTTATCTCCAGGGTGGTGCTTCACTCACAATAATGCTCATCATGAGAATGGAAGAATAATGGTAGGATGGTGGCCTAGTACATTTCGGGTCAATATATTAGATATGACCAGCCAATATATACATTGTGCAATTCAACCTAGCCAAGGTACTTCTGAGTTTTGGTGCACGTCTTTGTATGGATTTAATGACTGTCATAGCAGGACTGAGTTATGGATAGGGCTGAAAACCATTGCAAGTAAGAGTAAAAGGCCTTGTGTAGTTCTTGGCGATTTCAATGCCCTATCTAGTGTAGAAGACAGATTAGGGAGTATGGTGGGAGTGGCTGAAATTGGGCCTATGCTGGAATGTATGAAATGGTTGTGGTTGGTAGATATGAAAGCAAGTGACAGGCACTACACTTGGACAAATAAACAGGAGTGGGATGCTAGAGTTTTTTTTCCAGAATTGATAGAGCTTTAGTAAATGGGAGATGATTGGATGAGTTTAAGCTTGTTGAAGCTGTTTTTTTTTTTGCCATAAGGTAATTTTGATCACACACCTATCTTGGTGAGTGTGTACCATGAAATTCAACAAAAGAAACCATTTAGATTTTGTAATGCTTGGTGTGCTTACCCTGTATCATTGGATACTGTGCAAATGGAATAAAGTAAGACAATGGAAGGTTGCCCTATGTATAGAGTTATGGAGAAATTTAAAGGTGTTAGAACTGCACTAAGGCAACTTAAGAAGCAAGGGTTTGGTGATGTGGAGATGGAGGAGATTAGAGCTAGAGAAGCTTTGGCAGTTGCACAGGATGAGCTGCATTCCAGCCCTAGTAATAATGAGATGATAAGTAAGGAAAGACTGGCCAAAGAAAGATACTTTCAAGCTAGGAAGAACACATGTTCAATATTGCAGCAGAAAGCCAAACTCAGTTGGCTAAAGTGTGGGGATGAGAACACTAAGGTGTTCTATCAAGCCATCAAAGCTAGAAGAGTGAGCAACATAATTCATGCTGGTCACAATTGCTCAGGGGAATGGATCCATACTCTTGAAGGGGTTCAGGAAGCATTCCTAAGCTTTTATCAAAATTTGTTTGTTGAAAAGAAACAACAACAACATTTTCTTGCTGGACTGGTGAATAAAGGGAAGAAATTGAATGAACTTCACATGAGGATCCTTAATGCTCCATTTGCAAGAGATGATGTCAGAAGAGTCCTTTTTAGCATTCAAGATGGCAAAGCACCAGGAGTTGAGGGCTTCAACAGTCGTTTCTTTAAGCATAGTTGGACATAATTGGAGAAGAGGTCTTTGATGCTATCCTTGATTTCTTTGGGAAGTTACTCAAGATAATCAATGTTACTACACTCACATTAGTAGTTAAAGTTACTTGCCCTGGTAGTGTGACTGAATATAGGCCTATAGTTTGCTGCTCCATATTGTATAAATCCATAACAAAGCTGATTAGTGAAAAGCTTAATCAGATCCTCCCTGATATTGTCTCCCATAGTCAAAGTGCCTTTGTTGTTGGCAAGAGCATAATACACAATGTGATGCTATGTCAGGATCTAGCCAAATTGTACAATAGGAAGGCCACAAGAGCCTGCTGCATGATGAAGTTAGACTTAAAAAAAGCCTATGACACTATAAACCTGAATTTCATTTAGCAGATGCTTGAGGGTGTTGGGTTTCCTAGCTGGTTTGTTCACCAAATTATGATTTGTATTACCACCCCTGAGCTCTCAATCATGATGAGTGGTTCACCTATTGGTTTCTTTGAGGCTCAAAGAGGCTTGAGGCAGGGGGATCCCATGTCCCCTCTGCTCTTTGCACTATGTATGGACTATCTTGAAAGAGTGTTAAGCTTCATTGGAGAACATGAGGGTTTCAAGTTTCATGTCAGATGATAGGATATGCAGCTCTCACACCTATGCTTTGTAGATGGCTTGCTGCTCTTCTGCAATGGTGATTTCAGATCAATATATACATTGCTTCAAGGTTTCCAGATGTTTTCTTATGCTTATGGACTTCAGGTTAATAAAGATAAGTCTAAGGTTTACTATGCAGGCATGATTGATAGTGATATTACAAGCTAAGGGTGACAAATGTGAGTGGATTCCATGTGGGATCACTACCTTTTAGATATTTGGGAGCTCCAATATCAACAAAAAAACCTGAAAGCTAAAGATTGGTAGGCTTTGATTGAAAGGATTGTTAGTAGAATTAGAGTTTGGAGCACAAGACATCTCTCTTTTGCAGCAAGATGCCAGTTAGTGTATAGTGTGCTGATGAGCATCCATGTTTATTGGGGCCAAATTTTTGTCCTTCCTAAGAGTGTTCTACAGGAAGTGAACAACATCTGTCAAAATTTCTTATGGAGAGGGATGACTCCAATCCTGGAGCAGTGAACTGGGATCAACTGTGCAAAATAAAGGCTACACGAGGATTAGGAATCAGAGACACTCATCTATGGAACATGATTGTAATTGGAAAGCTTGCTTTGGATGTTTCTCATAAAAAGGACAACATATGGGTCAAATGGGTGAGTAAGGTCTATGTCAAAGATACTCCCTGGGGTAATTATGTAGCCCCAAACAATGCAAGTTGGGTTTCGAAGGCTGTTTGTACTGCTAAAAATGAGCTTAATATAAGGCTTAATGGAGACAATTGGCTTAGAGACCCTCACTTCAGCATTTGAAAGCATTACCATGCTATTCGAAGGAATGGGGAGCAAGTACAGTGGTGTAGGAGTGTATGGAACAATTTCTCTCAACCCAAGCACATAATGATTCCATGGATGGCTGTACAAAATAGATTGAAAATGAAAGCAAGACTAAAAATGATGCACATACATCAGTCAGGATGATACTTGTGTGGTGTGTGGGTCATTCTCTGAAACAATAGAACATGTAATGTTTGAATGCTATTTTAGCTAGCAATGTATGGATAGACTGATGGGCTGGTTGAAGGTTCAATGGAGAGGCAGGGACTTGCTACAATTATGCAGATGGGAAAGAGACAGATATAAAGGGACCAGAGTGCGGAAACAGGTTGTTTTGGCTACCATTGCTACTGTTGTGTACTTCATTTGGAGGAATAGAAACCAAGCTTACTTTTCTTTTGATTAGGAAATCAAGTCAGCCCAAGGGCTAACCCCTACAAGGCTACTAGCTTGTAGGAATGTTAAATTAGAGAGAAGAGATGTTGTATTGTCGTCTTTAATAACTACAATTACATTACTTATATATAGAACATAACTTAAACTTAACCTAATAAATTTAACCTAATGGGCCTTGCCCATAGATATATACTTACGGTCCAATATCCTCTAACACCCTCCCGCAATTGTAACGGCAGTAAAACGAACGTTACAATTGGACAAATAACAATAAAAAAACACCAATAAAAATATAATCAAACTCAAATTCTTCAATTCTTCAATTCTTCAATGAACAAACCTCGTCTCAAGGTACAAGGAGAACCCATAAACCGTGTCTCACGACACACGGAGAGTTAAAACATATCTGACAATCTGTTTTGAAACAGATCTGAAATTGAGACCAAAGAACTAATTTTTGTGAAAGTTGTGATGGAATGATCATCATCACAGAAGCAAAAGAACAAATTTTCGATGGAATGAACATCATCAACAGTTTGAAAGAAACTGATTTGTTTTGAAACAGATCTGAACAGAATACCAAACAAAAAAAAACACCAAATTTTTGAAGAAAAGAAGAATAATAACACATCACTTTCATCTTCACTTTTGCTTAACCTTATAATTTTCATTTTCTCTCTCCTAAAAAAGATAACAAGATTGATTGAAAATAATCCTGAATTTTCTCTCGCCTTCTTGAATTTTTCTGCGATTTTTTTTTTAGGAATTTTTGTGTGATTGATCGATGAAGTTTGGGAAGAGTGTGAGAAATCAGATCGAAGAAACTTTGCTGGAATGGCGAGATAATTTTTTTTAGCACCGAGCCTAGTTGATGGGTATTTTATTAGAAAATACACAAATAATAAGATTTGCGGAAGCGAAAAAAAACTGCGTTTTTATGAGTGTCTGTGAATCCTGCCGGTGGAATTGATGTGTCAATCCACCGGCAGGAGATAATTTTCTTTGGACTATTTCAAGATCTAACCTATTCTTGATACCATGTTAAATTAGAGAGAAGAGATGTTGTATTGTCGTCTTTAATAACTACAATTACATTACTTATATATAGAACATAACTTAAACTTAACCTAATAAATTTAACCTAATGGGCCTTGCCCATATATATAGACTTACGGTCCAATATCCTCTAACAAGGAAACACCAACACATTGACTGGTAAGACATGCATAGTATGCTAAAGAATTTGTTTGAAACCAAGCTTACTGGGAGAATACAATTAGTATGATAGAGTATACTATGCAGGAGATAAAATACAATGTAAAGCATAGATGTTTACAACTTCTTAGCATTAAAGTAAATTAAAGAGATAGAAGATGGCTAAAGAGCTTGTAATTATCTGGGCATGTCCAGATTAGTGGTGTGATTGCTTTGCAATCTTAAGGTGTATATTGTTTTGGGCTTTATAAAATTTCTTAATTTCCAAAAAAAAGTAAATATATAAACTTTTTCTTTGTTTTCTTTTTCCATTATTTTTAATTTGGATATTTATGGCAACTAGGCTTTGAAATTTCTAGAAAATAGTTTTTCTACAATTAAATAAATTTCATACAAAATATTTGGTAAAAGCTGGTTTCATCCAGTTACCAGGTTAGCTACTTCATAAAGTTCAAACTAAAGTCATTTGGCCAAAACAAGAAGAATCATGGTCATACTAATTTTGTATAGTTTTATATTATTTTTTTACAAAAACGTTCATGAATATCACTAAAGTCAACAAGACTGTTTTTTTTTTCTCCAGTCAAAAAATAAAATAAAAAAGTGTCGTAATGATGTTCAATTTCCTTCAATAATATGTGTAGAGTACTCGTGAAAAGTTTCAAATCAAACTCAGTTCATTAAGTTAAGTTTCAAATAACATGCTTGCTAAAGATCTTGTTTTGATCGATTTTAACAAAAAATCACAATAATATGAGTTATAACTGAAATCATGTCAAATTTTGATGCAACATAAAAGACCTATAGACCTATCCACAACTGTATCACATATTCAATTTTACGCTTTATTCAGAAGATATAGAATTTTCAAGTCACTGGATGTAATATCCCGAAAATTTTAAACTTCCCTAAATTAAATAACAATAATTAATGGCTAAAATTTTTCTTTAATAATAAGTTATGTTAGATGATTTCATTAGTTAAAGGAAGGAAACAAATAACAAATTAATTACTAAACAAATTGATGGCATAAAAAGGAAAAGAAAAAGAGAAAAGAAAATAAGAAGAAAAAAAAAAAAAGAAAAAGAAAAAGGAAGAATTTGAGAAACAGAAAACGTGAGTTTTCTTCCCCTTTGCTCCGTCTCAGTTTTCTTCAAAACCCACCCGTGGATTTCTAAATCAAAAATGGGTTATTGAACACAAACAAACTCATTTGCAAAGAAAATTCATTAATCAAACCAAATTACCCAATAACCCATTGTATCCATTCAATTTCATCAATCGAATTGGGTAAAAATTAGAACTCAACAATGGCTATAAAAAGCCATGTTCATTCCCTCAAACCACCATCCACTGATCACAAACAAATTCACTCAATCCTCCTGAGATTATCGCCGGAAAACCGCCTCCAAAACCACCCCATAAACTCCCCTGTTTTCGCACAACTCCTCCCTCTCTCTCTCCTCTGTTTCTCGCAACTCTCCCTCACCCCTCTGTTTTCTATTCAGCCACCACAGCACCACCACCCTCCGACGACGACCTCCTGTCGTAACCCACCGCCGTCGCCTACCCAGCCCACACTTCTCCGTCGCTCGCAACCTATCTCTCCTCTCGCCTAGTTTTTCTCTCTCTCGTCTCCTCGTCGTATCGTTGACCCGCGCGCCTCCCCAGAACCACCGGACTACCGCAGTGGAAACCCTCGCCTGCGACTGCCGTCGGATCCCCGAACCACTCCCAGCCAACGATCAATAGATATTACAAGCCTTTCCCTACGATCAATGTTGTTAAGCAGGATTCCAGGTAACGTCTACTGCTAACACCCGCACTCCCCTTCCAACTACGTTTTATGATGCTTTTATATAATGTTTATGTTATGTTTTATATGGTGTGCGGGATATAAAATGTGCGACTATGTAACGTCTACTGCTAACACCCGCACTCCCCTTCCAACTACGTTTTATGGTGCTTTATATAATGTTTATGCTATGTTTTATATGGTGTGCGGGATATAAAATGTGTGACTATGTAATGTTTACTGCTAACACCCGCACTCCCCTTCCAACTACGTTTTAATGGTGCTTTTATATAATGTTTATGCTATGTTTTATATGGTGTGCGGGATATGAAATGCTTATTAAATGATTTGATGACGTTATGAAATGACTTTAATATGATTTCTGAAAACTACTCAAAAGAAACGAAACATGATAAATGAAAGTGAAAGATGGTGAATGGCAGTACTACGTTCTCTGGGCCGTGCACGTGTCATTCTGTTATCTGGCGGCAACGCCACCTTCTGATGGGGGACAATGTCCTCGGTGGCACCCGCATTATGGCATTATATGCCACCTTCTGATGGGGGACAACGTCCTCGGTGGCTTTGCCTGGCATTATATGCCACCTTCTGATGGGGGATGAATATCCTCGGTGGCTTTGCCTTCTGTTATGATGTCTGGCATTATATGCCACCTTCTGATGGGGGATGAATATCCTCGGTGGCTTTGCCTTCTGTTACGATGTATGACATTATATGCCACCTTCTGATGGGGGATGAATATCCTCGGTGGCTTTGCCTTCTGTTATGATGTATGGCATTATATGCCACCTTCTGATGGGGGATAAATATCCTCGGTGGCTTTGCCTTCTGTTACGATGTATGGCATTATATGCCACCTTCTGATGGGGGATGAATATCCTCGGTGGCTTTGCCTTCTGTTACGATGTATGGCATTATATGCCACCTTCTGATGGGGGATGAATATCCTCGGTGGCTTTGCCTTCTGTTACGATGTATGGCATTATATGCCACCTTCTGATGGGGGATGAATATCCTCGGTGGCTTTGCCTTCTGTTATGATGTATGGCATTATATGCCACCTTCTGATGGGGGATGAATATCCTCGGTGGCTTTGCCTTCTGTTACGATGTCTGGCATTATATGCCACCTTCTGATGGGGGATGAATATCCTCGGTGGCTTTGCCTTCTGTTATGATCTATGATGTTATATGTCACCTTCTGATGGGGGATGAATATCCTCGGTGGCTATGCCTTCCCTGTACTTGCCAAGTAACCAAAGAAAGTTTTCTGATAATGAAATGTGATAATGGAGATAATATGAACGGAAATGACTTTTAAATTACTGATTCGAAGTGTATGTTTACGAAATGATTTTTACTATATTCTCTTCTCCCTGTTTGCAAATAAAATGAATTGAAATGAATTTACGTTGTTAGAGTAGTACGTTACTGAGCCTCGGCTCATGACGTTTTGTTTTTCTGTTTTAGGTATGCATATGAAGATGGGATGACGTAGCAGTGAGGATTAAATTACGTTAATTCATGCGACTATGACGGTTATGTAATCTAAGTTTATGATCACTAGATTTCGTAACATTAGCTATGCTTAAGCTATCTATATATATTTCTAGAATTACTACCACTATTATAGAGGTTTAATTATATGAAAGAATGTTGCCATGTACTTTCCTGTGTGGAGAGTACGGCAGTGACGCACCGACTAAGCTAAGAAGGTCTTCCGTTGCTAATCCTTGCAATTAATTAACCTAATAGTGATGCTTAAAAGTCGGGGCGTTACACTGGAAGAACAAAAACATAATCTAGAAAGTTCAAATACAGTGATTAACTCAATTTCATAAAAAATATTTTATTCTCATACGAAAAAGATAATTGCAGATCATTAAGTTTTACTTAAAAAGACTCATTTTCATTACATAAATAAAAGTTAATAAAAATCATCATCATAAAACAATTAAATAAAAGAGGTAATCTCTAATTTTTTTTTTTAAATTTGTATAATAAACTTTAATTTCAAAACGCATTCAAGAAGATGAATATCAAGGAGCATCATGGTGAAAATCAAGATTGAAGATTTGTATAGATCACAAACTGTGTATATACTACCTCCGTTTCCTAAAGATCTTCCTTGTTACTGTTACTATAGATACCAATGAGGATCAAGTTGTGTGGGGTGGGTAAAGTAGGAGAGAGAAAAGAGTTAAGATAAATAAACAAATAAAAAAGGGGTTAAAGTAGGAGAGAGAAAGGGAGTAAAATTGAATTAACAATGTAATGGTGGACCATATAATAGGGTCATGAGAGGGTAAAAAGGAAAAAAGTTTCCAAATAAGGAATAAAGTAAAAGAGGAAAGATCTTTTGGAAACGCACTTAAACGGAAAGAGGGAAGATCTTTAGGAAACGGAGGGAGTATTATTGTAATTATAGTTTCTTTTTGTAAATAGTTATTACATAGCTCAATTAATGAAAAATATATGAAGATTTTTGTGCTTGATTTTCATAAATAATCCCATAAGTCATTATTTTTGAATAAAATGAGCAATTAATATTGCAAATATTGCATGTTGAGCCAAATATATCGTAGTATATGAATAAAATGTCCCTATCTCAGTTAAGAGATAAAATTACAAATCTAGCTAATTTAAATTGTATGATGATCTATCTTACATTTTTAAAATTTATTGTTATTCATAATCTTCAAATGAATGAATTATATAATTTGACATAATCTTCATAGTCATTGTGAATTCTTAACTCATTTTATCCCATTTCATGTGTCTGATATTAAATGACCATTTCGATTAGCCAAGCATATGAACTCTCTTTCAAATTGATAATCTACTCAAAATAAATTAATAATCTTGAAATAGCATTATTTCTTATTAATCCAAAAAGCCTTCAATAGGCAGAAAATCTCTTATTCTAAGACATTTTGAAAAATCCGACATTGAATCACTTATTGTATTGAATATTTCAATCCTAAATTTAATCACTAATCCCAGTGATTATTTTAAGCCTATTTTGTATCACTATCTGGGGTGATTGTCCCAATCTTAATTCATATAATCACTAATTAGAGTAATTATCTTGGCCTTTGCATCAGTGATTGCAGCCATCATCTCAACCTAATCCTAAAATTAATCACTAATAGGAGTGATTTTTTTAACTTTTTTTTTTATCACTAATTAGAGTGATTAATTTTTTAACCTTCTTATATAATCACTAATTAAATTGACTATATCAAACCTGTAATATCTCGAAACATTGAACATTTTTTATAAAATAATTAAGAGTTACTTTTGAACTGTAATTATAATTGTTCATTGAATAATTATTTTAGTTAAGTAAGTTTAACTCTGAATTACTTTTGAGCTTTTAAATGAACTAAACTATCAATAAATTACATAGTAGGAAGTAAAAAAATACTAAAAATAGCCATTAAGAATTTGTTTAACAACAATATGTAGCAAGAACTTGTGTAACATCAACAAATAAAATCAACGAAAAAAACAAAGAGGAAGGAAACCCCCCTAAGCATTTCTCACGGTAAACACTAGACCAACATCCCACCCCTATACTACCCTCTATCCTCCTTGTCTCCTTCCCCATCTTTCCTATGAACAAAACCACCACTCACCATTCTTTCACCTCCCTTTTTGTGATGAATTCATCTATAATAACCCATGGAGTTACGACACGTTTGGTTAGTGGTCATAAATGATGGTAATGTTATTGTAATTTAGTGTAAATTTGTATAGAAGTTCTCATGTCAATTACCATGGTAATGAAAGTTCATCATAAAATATAGGTTTCCTATATAAATTTCCATTACCATCCAATACCACCACTAGTGGAAAAAAACGGAAGGGCTGCGTTTTTGGCCAGCAACCCATTCTATAGCAGCCCTTCACTAGCGTTTTTAAACCGCAATCCTTCACAATGAAGGGCTGCGGTTGAGGCCCAAAGAAGCAGCCCTTCCATATTGAAAGGGCTGCGGTTTTGTGCCTAAAACGCAGCCCTTCTTTGTACAAAGGGCTGCGGTTTTGGCACAAAGCCGCAGCCCTTTCGACCCATTTTTTTTTTGATCGAGTACCACCTTCTCTTGTTCAATCCAAAATAAATTCTACAAAATGCGTTTTGCATTCTTAAACAAAACAATGTAATTTTCACCTTTAAGAGAACAATTATTTATACATCTATCATCTTTCACCAAATAAAAATTGAACGAAAGCAAAGCGGACGAACGAAAATGAAATTGCGCGTACCCAGGCCAAACCTCATTACATGTTACTAAACCTCATTACATGCCCATGACCCTTATTTTGATATTATTCCCAGGCCTAGCTTGGGGGAGCATCTATCTGAGTTAGTATCTGAGATGGTTTTTTATGAGTTACTTTGGATGGAGATGATTGTTTTCAGGTTCAAAGTTTGAGAAAAAGAAAAGACTAAGCAAAGTGAAATACTTGTGATTGTTGGATCGAAAAGATGCAAAGAAAAAGAAAAGAAAGATTGAAAAAGTGAACAAAAGGTTAAAAATTCTTTCCTTCACAATTGATTGCAAAGAAAAAAAAAATCATCACACTACTTCAAGGATGGGTTTATGAATTTTTTTGTTGATTCATAGGATTGGGACATTGTTATTGGCTATGTTTTCTTTGATGCTTCTAGTGACATGTGCTCCCCCATTCTTGGTTTTCCCACCACATTACCCATTACAACCCTGAAAAAGTCCTCTTGAGCTTGTGCCTACAACTTTTATTGGATTGATGTGGAGTCAGTTCGTCAAGGTTAAAGAGTACGTTCGCTGCTTGAGTCGACATGATTAGGTTGAGTGGCATTGTCACCTTTCTAAACACGTGAGAGTGTGAGTGGGAAGGGTTATTATGGTTGGGATGGTGAGTGATCGGGCACATCTTTTGCCTGCCACAAAAATGTTGAGAGGAGTGACACCCTAGTGATAGCTTTTTCGAGATTTGTATGTCATATAAGGCAGGCGCATTTAATTGCTTATTTGGGGGGAGATTTGCTGTAAGTACACCCCCTTCCTTTTTATTGCTTTTTAGTGTAGTAAGTTTAGCTAGTCTGCTTTTCATAGTTTAGTTTCATTGCTTTCCTAATAAAAAAAAATTGAAAAAATCATATATTGCTGAAAAAATACCAAAAATACGATTTGACTGGATTGGTATGATTGTTTCCCTGTTCCCCATGATGTTCTTTGAAAGTGTATTTGGGATCTTTATTTGGATATTTGGGGACTTGAGATTGTGATGCTGGAATGTGAACTCTAAATGCCTTGACCTTAAATGAGTTTTGATGATAACGCGCTTATCTTGACTGCATACTTGAATTGGTTAGATTATGAGGATTCATTCTTGCCAATGGATTCATTTCTATATCCATTCTGTTTTTTGTGTGTTAGTTCCTCATTAGCTAACTGATCTTGACTTTGACAACGTACTCATTGATATCTGATGACTTGTGGCAATTGCTGTGATATAGGCGTGCTCTTGTCTGATTCTTGAGCCTCAAAGTGATTTTTGTGATATACGATTATCCTCATTAGCCCCGCTGAGCCTAATGACTGTTTCATGTTACT
This sequence comes from Beta vulgaris subsp. vulgaris, assembly GCF_026745355.1. Lineage (NCBI taxonomy): Eukaryota > Viridiplantae > Streptophyta > Magnoliopsida > Caryophyllales > Amaranthaceae > Beta > Beta vulgaris. The sequence goes on along the minus strand of NC_079206.1, from coordinate 43,206,441 downwards.
AAACCTCATTACATGCCCATGACCCTTATTTTGATATTATTCCGAAGTCTAGCTTGGGGGAGCATCTGTCTGAGTTAGTATCTGAGATGGTTTTTTACGAGTTACTTTTGATGGAGATGATTGTTTTAAGGTTCAAAGTTTGAGAAAAAGAAAAGACTAAGCAAAGTGAAATACTTGTGATTGTTGGATCGAAAAGATGCAAAGAAAAAGAAAAGAATGATTGAAAAAGTGAATAAAAGGTTAAAAATTCTTTCCTTCACAATTGATTGCAAAGAAAAAAAAAATTTCATCACATTACTTCAAGGATGGGTTTATGAAATTTTTTGTTGATTCAGAGGATTGGGTCATTGTTATTGGCTATGTTTTGGTTGATGCTTCTAGTGACATGTGCTCCCCCATTCTTGGTTTTTCCACCACATTACCCATTACAACCCTGAAAAAGTCGTCTTGAGCTTGTGCCTATAATTTTTATTGGATTGATGTGGAGTCAGTTTGTCAAGGTTAAAGAGTACATTCGCTGCTTGAGTCGACATGATTAGGTTGAGTGGCATTGTCACCTTTCTAAACACATGAGAGTGTGAGTGGGAAGGGTTATTATGGTTGGGATGGTGAGTGATCGGGCACATCTTTTGCCTGCCACAAAAATGTTGAGAGGAGTGACACCCTAGTGAGAGCCTTTTCGAGATTTGTATGTCATATAAGGTAGCCACATTTGATTGCTTATTTGGGGGGAGATTTGCTGTAAGTACACCCCCTTCCTTTTTATTGCTTTTTAGTGTAGTAAGTTTAGTTAGTCTGCTTTTCATAGTTTAGTTTCATTGCTTTCCTAAGAACATCAAAAAAGTCATATATTACTGAAAAAATACAAAAAATACGATTTGACTGGATTGGTATGATTGTTTCCCAGTGCCCTATGATGTTCTTTGAAAGTGTATTCGGGCTCTTTATCTTTGGGGAATTGAGATTGTGATGCTGGAATGTGAACTCTAAATGCCTTGACCTTAAATGAGCTTTGATGATAACGCGCTTATCTTAACTGCATACTTGAATTCGTTAGATTGTGAGGATTCATTCTTGCCAATGGATTCATTTCTATATCCATTATGTTTCTTATTTGTTGGTTCCTCATTACCTAACTGATCTTGACTTTGACAACGTACTCATTTATATTTGATGACTTGTGGCAATTGCTGTGATATAGACGTTGTTTTGTCTGATTCTTGAGCCATAAAGTGATTTTTGTGATATACTATTATCCTCCTTAGCCCCGCTGAGCCTAATGACTATATCATGTTACTAAACCTCATTACATGCCCATGACCCTTATTTTGAGATTATTCCCATACCTAGCTTGGGGGAGCATCTGTCGGAGTTAGTATCTGAGATGGTTTTTTATGAGTTACTTTGGATGGAGATGATTGTTTCAAGGTTCAAAGTTTGAGAAAAAGAAAAGACTAAGCAAAGTGAAATACTTGTGATTGTTGGATTGAAAAGATGCAAAGAAAAGGAAAAGAAAGATTGAAAAAGTGAACAAAAGGTTAAAAATTCTTTCCTTCACAATTGATTGCAAAGAAAAAAAAAATTTCATCACATTACTTCAAGGATGGATTTATGAAATTTTTTGTTGATTCATAGGATTGGGACATTGTTATTGGCTATGTTTTGGTTGATGCTTCTAGTGACATGTGCTCCCCGATTCTTGGTTTTTCCACCACATTTCCCACACATATCCCCTACCCTTACCTAAGCCCCATTAGAACCCTGAAAAAGTCCTCTTGAGCTTGTGCCTACAATGTTTATTAGATTGATGTGGAGTCAGTTTGTCAAGGTTAAAGAGTACGTTCGCTGCTTGAGTCGACATAATTAGGTTGAGTGGCATTGTCACCTTTCTAAACACATGACAGTGTGAGTGGGAAGGGTTATTATGGTTGGGATGGTGAGTGATCGGGCACATCTTTTGCCTGCCACAAAAATGTTGAGAGGAGTGACACCCTAGCGAGAGCCTTTTCGAGATTTGTATGTCATATAAGGCAGTCGTATTTGATTGCTTATTTGGGGGGAGATTTGCTGTAAGTACACCCCCTTCCTTTTTATTGCTTTTTAGTGTAGTAAGTTTAGCTAGTCTGCTTTTCATAGTTTAGTTTCATTGCTTTCCTAAAAAAAATAAAAAAAATCATATATAGCTGAAAAAATACCAAAAATACGATTTGACTAGATTGGTATGATTGTTTCCCTGTTCCCCATGATGTTCTTTGAAAGTGTATTTGGGCTCCTTATTTGGATATTTGGGGACTTGAGAGTGTGATGCTGGAATGTTAACTCTAAATGCGTTGACCTTAAATGAGTTTTGATGATAACGCGCTTATCTTGACTGCATACTTGAATTGGTTAGATTGTGAGGATTCATTCTTGCCATTGGATTAATTTCTATACCCATTCTGTTTTTTGTGTGTTAGTTCCTCATTAGCTAACTGATCTTGACTTTGACAACGTACTCATTGATATCTCATGACTTGTGGCAATTGCTGTGATATAGGCGTTCTTTTGTCTGATTCTTGAGCCATAAAGTGATTTTTGTGATATACTATTATCCTCCTTAGCCCCGCTGAGCCTAATGACTATTTCATGTTATTAAACCTCATTACATGCCCATGACCCTTATTTTGATATTATTCCCAAGCCTAGCTAAGTTGCTAAGTTGGCCAGAAAATTGTACCCTTCATCTACCCCCTTATCTAGGAAGACACCCCCTGCAGATGAATCAATTGTACTCTTGATATGAGCGAGGTTGTAGACCATTGTAGAATGATTGGGTGATGAACCACTTATCCAGATTGTGGTGTGGGCATTCTCTCTACAGATCCTTGAACTTATTCCATGCTTCCTTCTGTATTTCATCGGGTTCTTGTTGGAAGGTAGCAAGCTTATGTCTTATTTCTACAGTCTTAGTGGGAGGGTAGTACTCTTTCAGGAATGCATCAGATATAGCACTCCACTCAGTTTTAGTAACATCATTCAGCCAATTATGTGCCTTGTCCTTTAATGAAAATTCGAATACCATGACCTTCAACTGATCAGGAGTGACCCCTTGGTGCTTAACGGTACGATAGAGTTGTTGGAACCGTCGTAAATGATTTGCAGGGTCTTCAGATGGATGCCCGCGAAACTGATTTGTGGATCATATTAATGAGAGCAGGCTTGATTTCAAGTTGGTACCTGTATATCAGCATAGTAGGGCCTGTGGGAACATTGCCAGGAGAAGGTACCCTAAAAGACTTCCATGACTTAGGAGACATGATTTGTTCTGTTGGTTCTTCCGTGGTTTTTCCCTGATTAGACTGCTTTTTCTTCTTTTGTGTCTTCTTGAGTTGCCGGAGGTTTTCTCAAGATCAGGATCAGTTGGAACTGGAGTACCTGTTCTTTTAGACCTGGGCATAAAAGAAACAAAGAAAAATGTGCAGTAAGATGGCCTCAATTGGAACTTGAAGTTCCAATGAGACAGCAGAAATAGTTCAAATAATTATTCAGAAAGCTATAGAAACTAGTTGTCTCCCCGGCAACGACGCCAATAACTTAATGGGTTTTAAAATATACCGCAAGTGCACGGTGTCTATTTAGCAGAAACTGGCAAATACAGGTCGATTCATAGGGAGAGGAGTTCTATAGATTTATGGACAATTATTTAACTACTTCAAGAGAGAAAATTGATTGAAGAATTAATTTCTATACTGGAGTAAACTAGAACACAAAATGATGTAAGTTTATCAAATAATTAAAAACCTAGGGCAATTGATCGGTCCACCATGCTTATACCAATTTAATCACTACAATATAGTTTAACAATACTTGGATTGAGGTTCGAATAAATAGGGTATTTCGTTAATCCTTGGTCAGGCATTAACAACCCTTAGATTAACAAATGCCAGTATGGTCGCTCAACATAATCAAATCTACCTATTGTAACAAGCCTCTAATGAATACGATCTTTCGATTCTAATTCTTATTAACTAAACATAACTCTTGTATTGCGCAATTACATGAATTAAACAAGCATAACAAATCAACAAAAATTATTCTAATTCAATCCAAATATCAAAGAACATCAAACCACAATAAAAAAGGTATAAACATGGCTTCCCTCTCTAAGCCCTAGAAATAGACTACTCACTCATGATAATAATAAACTCAATAAACATGATCAAAGTAAAAGAATTCATTTAATTAAAGAAAGTAAAGAAGAATAACGAATGATTGAAGAACAATGAAAAGGAAATCAACGATCTCTATAATCTTTAAATGTAAAAGTTCAACAGAACTAGAGAGAGAAAAACTAAGTGTTTGGCCCTAAAAACGTAGAAAATAAGATAGTCTAATCGAAAATACTAAAAACCTATTTATACTATTTACTAAACCAGCTAAAAAAATCCTCCCGCTGGTCTAGGTCTAGGGTTCCCTTTCCCCTTCCATAGTAGTACAATTGGACTAGATTTCAGGCTTCACTAGTACAAAAACGACGATTTGCGTCCCCTGATGTGCGTCGCACTGAAATGGAAATGACGCAAAAACCCTATTTGCGTCGCACATAGGAAGAGTGCGACGCACATCATATGAATTTGCGTCGCATTGATCAAAGGTACGTTGCAAAAACTCAATGTGCGTCGGACCACGTGGCCCATACGACGCAAATGAATTTCAGTATCTGCGTCGCATCGTATTCGAGTGCGTCGCAAAAGACCAAATTGCGTCGGACCTCATGCCCATCCGACGCAGATTTGCGGCCCACAACCCACCGCGCCCCTTATATCCCCTTAACCTAAATATTCTCTCTCTCAAATCCTCACTCCTCGCGCCGCTTCATTCCTCTCTAACCTAAATTCTTACTCTCTCTCTCACTCTATGCGCTGCTTCGTTCATTCCTCTCTAACCTAAATTCTCCCTCCCTCCCTCAATTCTAAATTCTCCTCTAAAATTTTCTGGCGACGACGAATGCGCGAACGACACCAACGAACAAAATTTTATGGATGAATTCGGTGGATTTTCAATTCGGTGGTTCGTCGACGACGGCGTATAAAATTCTCACCCTCAAACTTTCTCTCTCTCTCCGCGCATTCGTTCGCTGAAAGTCTATAATTCGGTGGATTTTCAATTCGGTGGTTCGTCGACGACGACGACTTCGAGTTTGACAGGTTCGTTTTTTTCTTCAAATTTTCAATCTGATTTTATAATTTCCAAGTCTACAATTTTCATTTTTCAGATTTACAATTTCGTTTTTTCATTTTTCATTGTTTAGATCTAATTTTTTTTTCAGATCTACAATTTCTGTTTTTTAACTTTTTATATCTGATTTTTTATTAACTTTTTTTTCTTATTTTCATTTCCAGATCTGTTTTTTGTTTTTCTGGAAATCTTCTTCATCGGAAATTGGAGGAAATTGAAGGAAATTGAAGTTTTTGGTGCTTTTGTCTTCCATAATCAGTTTCGTTTATGTAGGAGCTGTAAATTATGGAATTTTGGTGGTTTATTGTTTTGTATTCGAGTTGTAAATTATGATATTATGGAATTATGTTTGTTTATTCTATTGTGTTCGAATGCATTCTCCTTTTGTTCGAATGTCTTCTTCTGTTCGAATGCAATAAGCTAGTTGGTAATTTTTTTTTTTTGGTAATTTGTCTCTCAATCTTCTACTTGGTTTATGGAATGCAGTAAGCTAGTTGGTAATTTTTTTTTTGGGTAATTTGTCTCTCAATCTTCTACTTGGTTTATGGAATGCAGTAAGCTAGTTGGTATTTTTTTTTTTGCTAATTTGTCTCTCAATCTTCTTTGCAGTGTATTCTGTCTAAAAATTTTTTTTTTTTATTAAAATAGTAATTTGCGTCGCACATAGCCCGAGGTGCGACGCAAATCAATAATGTGCGTCGCACCCTAGGCAATGTGCGACGCACATTACCCTCTACATTACTTTGAATTGGGCTGGGATAGCCATCTGCGTCGCACCGTATACGAGTGCGACGCAAATAGCTGAACCATCTGCGTCGTTTTCGCATACGACGCAGATCGTTTCTGTGTTATTTGCGTCGAGGGCTTTGGCGTCGCACCAGAGTCCGACGCAAATAGGCGCCTCACATCCGACGCAAATTGCCTTTTCTGTACTAGTGCTTCCCCATCCCCTACTCTGTTTCGTGGTCAATTAGTGTAGGTTTGGGCGTCCCCTCCCCTCCCCCCTTCCCGTGGTCTTTGTCTAACTTCCCCTCCCTCTCCCTTGGTTGTCAGTTTGGGCTTCCCCCTCCCCCTAGTTTCGTCGGTCATAGTTGTAAGGACATCTCCTCCCCCTCGCCCCTTTTTAGTGTAGTGTCGGTCAACGTTGTAGGGCATCCCCTCCCCCACCCGCCCTCTTTCTGTTGTGTCGGTCAAAGTTGTAGGGCATCCCCTCCCCTGTTAGTGTTGCGCACCCATTTGTTTTCTGGCGCTGCATCCTCCTTTCCACCTTCCCTTTTAGTTTTCCTTATCTATATTTTGTTGTTTAGTTGTGGGTTGTATTAGTACGGTTTTGTCGTTTGTTAACTTAACCTGCTTGATACTTTTTTTAATTGCTGGGGGTAGTCTTTGTTTGCAAGATGTTGGATCTGGTTTATGTGTTTGTTAGGGTTTGCGTGGCAAACGATTTCATGGATGGTGTTTGTTTTATCCAATTTTCAAAATCAGGTGGTTCTTCGAGATCTAACAATTATTAGATTTCAATCTCGCTTGGTAATGGTTTTCTCAATCATTGCCTTGACAAAACGATATATGAAGACAGCTCTCCAATTTGTCAATTGGGTTTATAATGCGTCAGCTCAATTTAGCTTCTCATCAAAAGAGAAGCTTGAAATAGCCTTTCAAAAGGGTGTTGAGTCACAAAGGATTGTGACTTTTACAGGACACCCGGTCATAGAATCCCATGTGAGAGAATGTCAGTGGGATTGGTCTAGTTGCGCGTTCCTAATCTCGTTGTTGCTTTGGTTCCTTGCTTGTGAAATCAGCCCTCTCTCCCACTCCTTTTGTCAGGCATCTACTGATCGTCATTCAGTAGTAGAAGATTTCACTACAGTTCGTTATCAACTAAGGTCTCCAAATCGAGCAGTTTTATCCTTGTTAACGTTATTTATGTTTTTGTAATTGTTATGTAAGTGCGAGTATCACTCATTTTAGTTCATTTGGTTGTATTAGCGTTAAGATGTACTTCCAATTTCAAATAATTCACATTTTTCACGTTGTAAAAAAAAGATAAATTAACAAAAAATATTGTAATTATCGAATTACTCTAGGCCATCAGTTTTGCTTCGAAAATGACAATCCATATATAAAAAAAATTGAGGGCTCCTACTAAGAAAAATGTTGCATTCCACGAGGGATACGGATACCCCATTGCCTAAGAACAAGGCTTAATTAATTTCATTATAAATATTCAATTAATTCTTTAATCAAGTTTGGTATGATTTGTTTGTTGTGAGCAGCCTACAATTTATGCGAGGAGGACATTTGGAATCTGCTCTAGTACTACTACCAACTTCTTCCCCTACAATCTCTCCCAGTTACTTTCAATTTCCATAACAACCACTCCTCTAGTCCTCTTGCAGCCACAACTCTATCTTTCTTTTTCTCTATCCATGATTTAGAAAATAAAAGAAAAATAGGCTAATAAATTTATATTAATACTAATAATCTTGAGAATATCATATTATCTTTTGCTACATTAGCTTAGCTAGAATACCTATAAATACCCAACATCCAAGTTCTTTTTCACCACAAATCAAGGCACAACATAATTACTGGCTTTAAACACACAACACCAATTTTGTTTGGGGTGCTTCTGCTTTTTCGGGTTAACTTAGCGTCACTGATTTTTTTTCCTTATGCCAAGAAAAATGAGTCCTCCATCATTCCAACAAGATCACCACTACCACCACCACCTGCATCTCGCGGCGGTAAAGCATGAAAGTCCCGCCACAACCACAACCACAACCACAGCCCATACTATTAACAATACTAACAAATGTAACAATAATGTCAATCCAAAGATGTCGCCTTCATCGCTGAAGATCCACAGGGACTCCCGTTTGATTAAGAAATCGTCGTCGACTACAATATGCTCCTCATCAGCTTCCATCTCCTCGCTCGTAACCTCCCCTAGAGGTGGATGCGAAGGGTCTACCAATAAACCCCATAATCAACAACAACAACGAGGACCGGTGATCATCTACACCCATTCTCCCAAAATCATCCACACTAATCCTAGGGACTTCATGTCCTTAGTCCAAAAACTAACGGGTATGTCACGCAACGAGGGTGTAGCAGGCCCTACAGCTCGTGACGCTGAATCCAGCATCGCGAATCGTGGGCCTGCTGCACCACGGGGTGACCAGCCTGATCAAAAAATGGTTAAGGCTGAAGGTTTAATAAGTATTACTGCAGGTAATAACAGCAGTAATTCTACGGATGATAACGAAAATGAATCATCATCTGTCATCACAGACGAGAATTGTAGCACTAGTACCACGGGTGACGTTGTTGGTCAGCTTAATCCTTACGTGGGACCTCCATTCTTTGATCCACCACCGCCGCTGTTGCAAACGACTTGCTTGCCTAATTTTCCGCCGTTCATGGATGGTTCGTCGGATATGTTATGCTATAGTGGTGATCCTGCCATCGGCGACTACAATTACATTGACTTTAACTTTCCTTATAATCAGATAACTTGATTTATATTTTAATTAGATACATTGTTTCTTTGGGTTAGATAGTTTTGGCATGCATTTTTTGTTAGCACATTTGTCACAAATTTTTTGGTGTTGCATTTGAGTTCGGAATAATCTTTGTCATTCAATAACATAGATTTTTTTATTTTTTAGACGTAGTTCTTCTAGTTGGTGTATAATTACACCTTCAATATTTCATTTGTGAGTTCGTTTCTTTCTTAGCTTTTTTCTGGAGTAACACACTATTTTTAGCTTTTTTTTTGCAAAAAATTGACCTTAACACTTGTGGTGTGGGTGCACCCAATTACGCCAACTTTGATTAGTAGTCAAAATAACACAAAACTATTGGCCTAGTGGAACGAATGTCATAAATGATGCCGAAATTTGACACATGTTGACGTAACTTAGGCTTATTATCAATGAAAAAATAGGACAAATGAAATAAAAAGGGAAAAATGGGAAAAATAATGAACACAGATTCTCCGCCGTCGGCAAAAAAAATTGGCTCCGGCGTCCTTTTTGATGCTCGCTACACCGAGGCCAACAATTTGAGATGTTATGGCTTTTCATCAAAGTTATTGGTGGTATTGCGGATGTGTTGCACCATAGTTTGTGATGTTGAAGCCAATATTGCCTATTTTTTGATAGGTTAAAGTTTTAATCACATATGTCCACTTGTATGCCACTTTATTGATTGGTAATATCACTATGATCCACCAAATTTTAAATAAATTCTAAAAGCACATTATAATCAAATAATTAGACTAAGTGGCACACAAATAGTAATAGAAGATTTGAGTTTGATGATGTGGTAGAGACTCCCACTACACTATACATCCACGACCAGTAAAAAGTATCGTAGATTCAAAGAAAGATACATAATACCAAGCAAGACTTAGTGTAATGGTAAAGGATTAATCTCATTACTTCAGGATCATGGGATCAAACCCTATTACGGGCTTTTTGAGGTGAGCTTTCACTTACCGTTCCCCTCCCCCCAAAAGAGAATCTAAAGAAAAAGAAATGCATAATAAATACACTTCCATTGGGTGGATGGTTTACTTATTTTCAGCTCCTTTAGTTTTATTAATAAATATTAAGAATATACTTTTCTACCACATGGATAATATCAAGATATAATAGCGAAATTCGACTTATGAATTAAGGTTGACCTAGCTGCTTGAACCTTCTCCTTCCACCGTTGTGACAAGAATTATAATTTTTGTCTCTTGTAAAATGGAGTCCTTAAATTTCCTCCCACTTACAATGAATATTCATTGTACCTTAAAAAAAAAAATTTGACTTTAATCTTTTCAACATGTATACTTTCTACCGTTATCCTTTCAAATTGGAATGTTGAATTAATTTTGCGATTAGTAAATTAATGTCTAAAAAATCGGTGTAATAGTTAACTTGTTAGATAGCGTCATACCTAATTGTTTGCTTCATTTGATATAGATATTTGATAATTATAATATATAAGAAGAATTGAAACTTTATACGTTCTAGCGAAACTAATAAGACCCTTTCAATAGTGTTGTTTCTTATGATTTAATAAACGGTTTTTTCACCAGGTACCCCCGAGAATTTTTAATATTGACCAGGTACCATTGCGTTTTCCAATATTCACCAGGTACCTTTAAGGTTTGGTAAAAATTCCTAAAATGCCCCTGCTGTTAAGTTTCCGTCAACTTCGCTAGGTGTCCGTCCAAATCATTCATATTAATCCAAATTAAATCTAACTAACTCTAATTAAACTCTAATTCATCCTAATTAATCCAAAATCCTAACTAACCCTAATCCAACCCACCAGCCCCCCAACCAACCCCAACTACCCCCCACCTAACCCCGACCCCACCTGCCTCCCACCCAACCCCAACCCCAACCCCACCTGCCTCCCACCCAACCCCAACCCCACCTGCCTCCCACCCAACCCAGCGCAGCCCCCTCCCCCTCCTTCTCCTCCCTCTCCCCCTCCGCCGCGCAACCCCCCTCCCTCTCCCTCTTCGTCGCACAGCCCCCTCCCCCCCATCGCGCAACCCCTCTCCCCCTCCTCCACGCAGCCCTCTTGAAAATTCTCAATGTTTACCGCATCTAAAGGCCTTGAAAACACTGATTTCGGTGGTTGAGTCAGAAATTTTGTGGTTTTCTGAAGGTGATGAAGCCATTAATGAGATTGAAAATGGAGATTAAAAAAACAGAAATGGTGTAGTGGAGTTTGAGTTGAAGGAGGAGGGGGGCTACGCAGTGGATGGAGGGGAAGAGGAAGGTGGAGGGGGGCTGCGTGATATCTACCATGGAGGGGGAGGGGCCCTGCATGGCTGCTGAAGGGGAGGGGGAGCGGCTGCGTGGCGGGTGGGGGGTGGGGGAGAGGCTGCATGGGGGGTGAGGGTGGGGAAGGGGGGCTGCTGGTGGGAGGGTGGGAGAGGGGGTGGTGGGAGGGTGGGGAAGGGCTAAGGGTTAGAAATTAGGGTTAATTAAATTTTTTAAATGTCATATTTAACAGAAAGATGACGATAGGGTCACGTCTGATGATTTTTCGAAACCACAGGGGTACTAAATGAATATTGGAAAACACAAGGGAACCTGGTGAATATTAAGAAATCTCAGGGGTACCTAGTGAAAAAATCGTTTAAGAAATGAGGACATATGGTAAAAGCTGGTGGAGAATAACTCTGGAAATATAACAAACACTTTGATTTTTGATAATTACAAGTTTTTAGCCCTCGAGATGCACATTTTTCTATTAATTTTTTATATATTAAACTTATATATATTAGATTATTTCAAAATATATTGATGTTAATGTATTAAAAATATATCATGCAAGTAATTTGTGATGTTTTCCTAATTTCTTTTTATTTTATGTTTAATATAGTATTTCTACGTAGTTTTTATCTCAACCATCTTTAATTCCACTCTAGATATCCAACCTTTACCACAAGATCTCATTCAAACTTTACAACAACTCTTTTTGGATTATGAAATTAAAGACGTTATGTTCTCAATTGGTAAGTCTAAGTTTCTAGGTATAGATGGGTTTACAGCAAACTTTTTTCACACCCATTGGGATTTAGTGGGGTTGGATGTGATTAAGAGTGTGCAACATTTTTTCTAGATCGGACATCTCCTTAAGTCTTGGAACAAAACACTTCTAGTGCTAATTCTTAAGCTTAATCTCCCTCTTACTTTCAATCATCTTATACCTATTAGCTTGTATAATACGATCTACAAGTACATCTCTAAATCTATGGCTAATCACATCAAAACTCTTCTATCCTATTGAATAAGCTTTAAACAACATGCCTTTGTCCCTGGTCGTCTTATGAGTGATAATACTATCCTTTCTCATGAACTTATTGACTTTAATAACAAGAAAAAGCTGGGTCCAATGCCTTTGCCACGGTAAAATAGACATGAGCAAAGCTTAGGATGTAATCCAATGGGTTTCTTAGCCGAAGTTTTAGCCTTTTTGGCTTTCCTTCTCATTGGGTTCAGCTTATTTATAATTGCATGTCTATTAGTGTCTCTTACTCAGTTCTTGTCATTAGCTGCACTTCTGAGTCTTTTAGTCCGTCGTGTGGGCTCCATCAAGGAGACCCTCTGTCTCCCTACTTGTTCCTTTTCTGCATGGAAATCTATTCTCGTATGTTAACTCTTGGTCAAGATTTAGGTCAATTTCGGGGTATTAGTATTAGTCGTCGTTCTCCTAAGATTTCTCATCTCTTTCTCGCGGATGATGCCTTGCTATTTTTTTCGTACTATACTTGAGTCAAATGCTTCAATTTTAGCAATTACTTAGAGGTTTTGTCTTATTTCGGGAGAACAAGTAAATCTGCAAAAATCTCTAATCAAGCTTAGCCCAAATACATCCGGGGCTCAGGAAGCTTTGTTTAAGTAGATTATTGGTTTTACCCAAGTCAAAAATATTCGTAGCCATCTTGGAGTTCCCGTTGATATTAATGGGAATGCTTCAAACCATTTTCATTTTCTTATTGATAAAGTTGCTAGTAGAATTCAGTCCTGTAAAAATATTCCCTTTTCCTTCCCTTCAAAAATTATCCTTATTAATACTATCATTTTAGCTTCTGCCTCTCATATTATGAACACTTTGGCTATTCCCATGGGCATCTCTTCCAAACTTGAGTCCATTATTAATAACTTCCTTTCGGGAAAAAAAATCAAAATGGTGTTGGATAAAAAAAAAACCTATTACTAGTCTACCCTAAAGGTTTAGGTGGACTGGGTGTTAGAAATTCTAGACTTTTAATGCAGCAAGTTTGGCGTTTTACACACCATTATGATCTTCTAGTGTCTAAGTGCTATAATTTGAGAGGGGGCAAGCTTATATGTTTTGGTACACAGAATAAAAATGTGGCTCATTTGTCTTATGGTATGAGGGGTTTCATAAGGGCAGAAATACCATTGTTTAAGGGGTGCATGTGCTCCTGGAAAATTGGCAATGGTCGGAAGGTGAATGCTTTCTCCTCTAAGTGGGTTGGTAACAACATTCCACAATTTTCGAATTTTGTTAATCTTAGACAAGTTCAACATTTAAGGGTTAGCAATAATCTCATTAACCCTTTACTTCATACTCGGAGGCAAGATTAAATTTATAAATTCTTTTCGTTTACGGATGCCAGAGTTATTGTTGTTATGGATCTTCCTAGTTCAAACCAATTTGAGGATTTTTTATATTCACACCATCATCATTCTGGGAAATTTAGCCTAAAGACTGCATATGCCGCCCTAGCAGGAGAGATAGTTCCAAATATTGACAAAGGGGTGATCTTTAAGATACGATGGAATTTACCTATTATTCCTCCTAATTGGAAGATTTTCCTTTGGAAAATTATGTATGATAGGTTAACAACAAGGTTAAATCTAAGCAAGAGAGAGATAGGTTTAGACCCCAACTGCTACATTTTCTCTCATTTGGTGGAAGATCAAGAACATGTCTTCAAACATTGCTCCATAGCTACTACTTTATGGAACCAAATTTCGATCTTGGTTCAATCAATCACAGATAATCCACAATCTCAAACTGAATGATTTATTAAACATATCTTGCTCTCTAAGACAGAGGATGATATCTCAAGTACTCGTTTGGTTAAGTTTCTTCCAGGACTTTGGAGTCTGTGGATCTACCAAAATAGGGCTATTTTTAGCCCTACAAACATCAACATTAACAACTTTTCCATCTCCCAGCTCTACACTCATTTCACTCAATTTCAGATTAACTGGAATACTCAACAACGCCTCTTAGGCCTTAACTTTCTCCACCCTCTAGAACTAAGTCATACCTTTTCACATGGGTTCTGTTCTACCCCCATGGGTCAACAATAGCAAGGTGCACCATCACATATCCTAGATTTTGATGGGGATTGGAACTCCAAATATATAACTATGGGTATCAGCTGGTGCTTGATGGATTGATATGGCCAACAAGCTCCACCTTTTATAGGGGGTGGGAATTATGGAATGACTACCTCAGCTCTGCATGCTGAAGCTAAAGCATGTCTTCAAGCACTTTCATGGTCTAGGGATCAACAGATTACACACGTGACCCTCTTATCAGACTCTACTAACTTGATTGGTATTTTGCAAGGAACTATTAATCCAGGTATATATACTATCTAGACTATCAACAAAATTAAAGAAGCTTCAAAAATCTTCAATGGTGTCTAGTAATCAAGGTGCCACGTGCGCATATCGCTACTGCAAACAGAATTACAATGAACTGTATATCTACCCTAGCCTCTTTAGTACTAATATATAATTGTTTATTCAACAAGTGTAAAAAAAAAATTTATTCCACTCTGTATACTATAATATAGATTTAATAGATAGAGAGTTATAGGGAGAAACGATATTCATACTCCCAAACTCAAAATCTCATTTGAGCCTTTTTCCTCTAAAAAACCCTATCCGTTATCCCATCATCTCCTCTCCCCTCTCTCTCTCCTCTTTTCACTAAAGACCCTCTACAGGGGATACTATAGATGTTTCCGTCCATAGCAAGCCCCTCTTTCTCTCCTTTTTGCAATTTCTAGTTTATTTTCTTATTTCTTATTTTTTATGCTTATTCGTTGCTATCAATAAGTCCCATATGCGTGATGGCTTTAGTCCCCTTTATGGCTCTTATAGCCGCTCCCTTCACGATGGGTGTATTAGTTTGGTTTCTTTGTTTATCAGGGGACTTTGGACCCTGACTGCAATTGAGGGTTGATTTGTTGATAGGATTTTGTGCTGGATTGCAACGACAGTAAGTACTTCGCGTATAATCGTTTGAATAAGTGTAGTTCTACATAAAAACTATATCAAATTGTTAGATCCCCTCGTAAAAGGTTGCATCAAACAAAGATATGAAAGAGGTATTTGGAAAGATTGAATCTGCTCAATGATCGTAGTTTTACCAGATTATAATTAAGTTTCCTTCAATTTAGTCTGTATATTTTAGTTTTTGACTTCTTTTGTATATGTATGACTTCATATTAATGAATCAATTTTCACTTTTAAAAAAAATCTTATATAAGGATGTATATTATTGAATTAGATTATAAATTTTGATATTACATCTTGATAAAATGATTAAAATAAAATTATTGTTCCTTTGGTGTAGGTTTACACCAACAATAACTTTATTTTATCTAACAACTTTGAAAAAAATTATCATCTGCAGAGCTTGAAGTAGAGAAGAGTCTACTTAGTTTTCTCATATCTCATAAAGAATTAAGAACACCATGCATTAAATCGGCTTCAAAAGATTACTTTCTCTATATTTTTTTAGTTTAAATGTTTTGATTATGTTTGCCAATAGACTTTTTTCACCGTAAACATCTTTCATTATATATTTGTAAAAAATATAATGATTGAGTATTAATAAAGTACTCATTAAGACGAATCACAAAAAAGTCCCATATGAGTATATATTTTCTTATGTATTAAGAGGAATATAAAAGATTCTCTTTAGTTATAAATATTGGCAAGATTACAAGTGAACAGACTAAAAACTACATAGCGAATAAAACATAAGGAATGAATGAATGATAGTGGTGAACTTATTCCATTATATTTGAATTTTTTCCTTGAATAATGCAAAAGAGGGTATTAATTCCAAAATGTGCCCCCAAAAAATTAAATTCCATGCGTACCGTCCACGTAGGACGGCATGCGAGGATTTTTTTTTTTTATACTTCAGTTAAACCGAATAGCGGTTTACACATACAAACCGCTACTCTAAGTAGTGGTTATGTTTAAAATTAAACGCTAGCTTAAGTAGCGGTTGATACTCGTTGACCGCTACTTGAAGCAGTGGTTTAGTTGTCTTTGGACTCGGCCCTATAAACCGCTACTTGGAGTCGCGGTTCATTAAAAGAAACCGCTACTTCGAGTAGCGATTTAATAAAATCCCCAAATTTCCCCCGATTCCTAATTTCTTACATTCGAAATCATTTTCTCTCAAACTCCGTTCTCCCTCTCTCTCTTACGACAACAGCAGCGAACGGCCAGGAAAACCACAGGCGAGGACAACCGGCCACCGGAGCTCAGCCATCACTACCATCACCGTCACCGTCGCTCACCGGACGCACCATCACCGTCACCGTCACTCACCGGACGCCAGGCGCACCACCACCACCAACTGATTTTTGTGAGTTTTTTTTAATTTAGTTTGCTTAGCATACCATATTTGTTATGTATTTTAGGTTTGTAACTGTTGTTAGATGGAAATTGTTTAGTTTGATTAGTATAATTTAGTTGTTGATATTGGTTGGTTAAAAATTTAGCATATTGTGATGGTTGATTTTGCATGAATTGGAAGGTGATATATTGTTGATATTGGTTGGTTAAAAATGGTGTTGAGCATTTTGTGATGGTTGATTTTGCATGAATTGTTGTGTTTAAGTTGCAAATACTACTAGTATAGGTGAAGAATGGTGTTCATATTGTTTGAATGTGTAGAATAAGAATAACTTAAACATTATGTTTTTTGTATGTAGAATATGGAACAACCTAAATATCCTCTATACCTTTATTGGAATGGTGAATTATCTCAAAATGATGTTTATATTGTGTATAGAGGTGGAAGGAAAACAATTTTGTTCATCAATTCCGGTATGATGTTTCAAGAGATTCTGAATAGGGTATATGACCTTGTTGAATGTGATCATATGTATGTGGAACTGAAATTGTTTATGAGATATCCGATGCCGGGGAAATATGTGCCAATTGCACTAGAGGATGACGAGTCACTGAGTGCTATGTGGCTTTCAGTGACACAAACGTCAGCCATGGCAATGGAGGTGTACATTGAACAAGTTCCCAAGGAGACAAATCTTCGAAGTAATGTGGGTTATGTACCTACAATGGACTTTAGGGATAGCATGGAGGTAGCGACATCAGCTCCTACTATGCAATTTGAATCATTTACTAGCATGTTGTCAGACCCACATTATGTCAATCAGCACATGAATGAGTTTAGTTCTCCTGGTTCGTCTCCCCACATACCATCCACATTCCATCTCGACACTCTACATCAAAATGATGTTGATTTTTTGGGAAATGAGGAGGAGCATGTGGATTCTTATAGGCATGAGGATGATGATGCAAGTGAAATAGCTGACAAGGCAATAAAGGCTGGTGTTTCTTCACAAGATTGGTTTAGAGTTGACGAAGTTGATCAAAGGTTAATAGATTCATGGATGACTTGGAATTGCGCTGGTTCATTGACTGTGGCTTCTGAATTTAAGATAGGACAAGAGTTTGCCTCATTGCAGCAATTAAAGAATTTTATGAAAGCATGGTCGATCTCTAGAAACCAGATGTTTTGGGTGTTAGAGTCAGAGCCCACAAAGTATGTCATTGAATGTGCCAGAAAGGAAGTGTGTCACTGTCCATGGAGGTTGCGTGCAATCATGACTAAGTCATTCTCATTCAAAATTGTACGATATGTTGGTCCACATGCAAGCAATTGTTTGGGAGACATAACATGTGGAGACCATCCTCTCATTTCATCAGATTTCGTTGCTGATCTTATCGAGGATTTCATTAGGGTTGATCCTTCATTCAAAGTTCAGTCCATCTTGACTTTTGTGAAGAACCAATATCAATTTTCAATAACATATAAGAGAGCTTGGTTAGCCAAACAAAAGGCAATAAGCAATATTTTTGGTGATTGGGATAAGTCGTATCAAAAGTTACCTAGGTACTTGCAAGCCTTGAAAGAGTCCAATCGAGGCACTGTTGTTTATTGGTGTACGATCCCAACACAAGATCCTACTATGCACATCTTTAAGAGGGTCTTCTGGGCCTTTAAACCCTCCATTACCGGATTCCGTCATTGTCAGCCTCTTATCACTATAGATGGTACTCACTTGTACGGGAAATACAAAGGCAAATTATTGATTGCTATGGGAATATATGCTAATTTCCAGCTATTTCCACTTGCATTTGCTGTTGTGGAGGAAGAAATCACGGAGGACTGGTCTTGGTTTTTAGCTTGCTTTAGACGTTCTATCACAAATAGAAAGGATTTGTGTGTCATCTCTGATCGTCATAAGGGTATCCTTGCAGCTATGAACGAGCCTCAAAGTGGATGGGAAGAACCATATGCACATCACCGATTTTATGTGCGACATCTTGCTTCGAACTTGAATACGAAGTATAAGAATGCTGCCATCAAGAATCTATTCGGAAAAAGCTGCATATGCTAGGCAGAAAAGAAAGTTTTTGTACTATATGGATCGAATTGGCTCCATTAATGTCGAGGCAGCTAGATATCTGTTGGACATTCCCTTTCATCTATGGTCTCTGCATCATGATGGTGGGTGTAGATGTGGTCTGCAAACCACGAACATGTCTGAAGTGTTTAATGGTGTCCTAAAGGGCAAGATGTCTTCCGATCACTGCTTTGGTAAGAATGACATTTTATTGTATCAATTCTTATTTTGCTACAAAGGAGAGAATTGGGTAGAAAAAGACTTGATGAAGGCCATGATTAAAGCCCGAAGGCGACTAACCATCATTGAAAAGAAACATGGAGAAGGCAGGTGCTCATGAGGTGATTGTGTTTGACTATAAACAAGGGTATTTGAGGTCAACTACTGGACGTGGAGACCGTATTGCAGGGAAAGGTGGAAAGAAACACGGTGAACTTAATGCGAAGACATGTACATGTGAGAAAGTCATAATATATAAGTTGCCGTGTTCTCATGTCCTTGCGGTATGTCGATACCGGAGCTTGTCATATAGTGGTTTTGTGAACGCTTCCTTTCTGACTACCGAGTATCGATCTACTTATATGTCCTTTTTCAAGCCTGTGCTTGATATGCATAATTGTTCTCCATATGATGGTCCGAGAATTATAGTTGATGAGAGGCTAAAGCGTGGAGCTGGACGTCCAAGGTCCACTCGTATACAAAATGAAATGGATGCAGCTGATAGGCCTAGCAAATATAGATGTAGCATTCATAAGGTTTCGGGATACAATAAGCAAAGATGTCTTAATAAGAACGGTGAAGGAACATCTGGGTAAATGTTTTCATATTTTTTAAATTTCATAAATTTATATTATTTTCATAGTCGTCATTGTGTTACTAACTCGTATATGTTTTTTTTTCTTATTAGGTCTGATGGCGCAATCCATCTTTCCGTACTAGATCGCAGCATTCTCACTGGACAAGCATCGAAGTGAGATGCCTGAGGGAGTAGCGGACACGGATTATCGTGTCGTGCATCATCATAGTCTCATTCTTGACTGGGAGTTCACAGAGGGTTCTTCGGTATGTAGCATGGTTTCTCGGCATACATCGTTGGTAGGAGGGAGAGATTGATCGACCACTTCTGACGGCATTAGTGGAAGCGATGGAGGCAGGAGACACATACTTTCATTTGACTGTCGGGGAGGCGACGATTACTTTAGAAGATGTCGCTGTTTACTTGGACAATGAACCTGTTACTAGTCGAGGCGAGAGTAACTGGGCTGCACTAGTTTTCGATTTGTTAGGGATTTTGCCCACCACACCGGAGAACGAGCCCAAAGCTCTCCAGGGTTCGTCTTTGAGATTGACATGGCTTCGGCATCATTTTTTTGTTGCCGACGATTTGATGAGGTGACAGTACAGCGATTCGCACGGGCTTATATTCTTGTCTTGATGGGGTCCATTCTTTTTGCTGACAAGAGTGGAGATGCAGTCCAGGTTCTTTATCTCCCACTTTTGGCAAATCTCGACGTAGCAGGGATATATAGTGGGTAGTGCGACCTTGCATACTTGTATCGCAGCTATGTCGGCATCACAGAGGGGTGCGAGGGAGTTAGGTGGCCCTGTGTTGTTGTTACAGATTTGGGCATGGGAGCACATACACATCGGCATACCTCGAATTTCGAGGGTGCGGGACCCACCTCCACAGTTTGACAATGTCGTTCTTATTTTAGGCTCCCAGCATGTTCCGGGGGTTGACTCCTTAGCTGTCAGGTAATATTCAATGTCTCACATTTGTTGACATTATTTAGTTTCATTTTTCTCAAGGATATAATGTGTATTTCTTTTCAGTTAGCTTCGAGTACACCTCACTAGGTCCCACTTAGCAAGTGGGCTTCCTTACTACAGGGATGCACTTGACCATCAGACGGGCGAGCAGGTACATAGGGTTTTACATGCCTAACTTATATACATTGGTATACATCTCTCAGATGCCTAATATTTGCAAGATTCTTTCTTTGTATATGACTTGGCAGCCATATACTGATGCGAGACTGGCGTTGTTACCTGCTATATGTCGAGCTGATCGACATGTATGGCGCACAGTGGCTCCACTTATTTGTTTCGACATTGTGGAGTTCCATTTTTCTGATCGAGTTATGCGCCAGTTTGGATTCGACCAGATGATTCCAGCACCTTGTGATACGAGCACAACCCTTCATGGCATAGATCGAAGGTCGAAGAACAACAATTATCCGCTCAGACATCGACCTTACATTGCACAGTGGGATGAGCGCGAGGGACGCATAGTTCAGGGCACTCCGTTTAGTGGTCGTACTCATGCCATTGAGGAGTATATGATATGGTATCATCGCATCACGAAGTTACGCATGACGGATCCATTGAGGCGACCTCCTTCTACACATTATCAGCCTGCGTCTGCAGATATAGTACTGGTAAGTCCAATGATTTGTAGTTCTACTTTTATTTATTTATACGACTATATAATATGTATTTTTCTTTTTATGCAGGCACATACTTTATCTGATGTTGCTCATAGGTGCGGCACTGTACTAGAGGCTTCTGAGTCATTGCCTCCAGATATGGTGCGTCAGTTGTATGCACAGACATTGCAGACCATGAGGGGACTGTGTATTGATGCTGTTGGCCGAGCTGGACATGGACACATCGTACAGGGCGTGCCTACTTCTGTTGGATATAGATCGACTTCTACATCTTCTATGTCGGCTGCCCATATATCTACCACGACAGCTTTGCTTTCGCCTCCAGTCTGTCAGAGGACCTATCGACGACGTTCTGACACTACTCCATCTTCTCTTGATGCCATTGCAGAGTCTCATGAGACCACACCTAGTTCATCTAGACCTTCACAAAAGAAGAAGAGAGGGTCTTAGCACTTTCATTTATTATTTGTATAGTTAGTTAACATTATGTTACATTTTCAACTTTGTTTGTGATTGACATATTTTCTTAATCTAAATTCGTAATTAAGAAATTCTTGGATAAATTTGAATGTGGATGAACTTGGTGTTTGGTTATTGATGTGCGGATGAAGTTGGTGTTGTTGGATGGAATTTGGTGCTGGAATTGCAGGTTGGAGAATTGTTTGGAATTGGTGGAATTTTTTGTGTTTCTGGCATTTGGCCAGTTATGGGGGAAACAGTGCAGTGTGGTGTTATTGTATGTAAACCGCTACTCTGAATAGCGGTTTACATTTGGCGAAAACTATTGTGACAAAACCGCTACTCAGAGTAGCGGCTCATACATATAAACCGCTACTCAGAGTAGCGATTTATATGTATGAAGCGCTACTCTGAGTAGCGGTTTTGTTTAAAGGAAACTGCTACTTGGAGTAGCGGTTTACCTGCGCAAAAACAAAAAAAAAACACTTTTTTGCGTGCCGTCCTATGTGGACGGTACGCAGAGAATTTATTTTTTTGGGGGCACATTATTGGAATTAATACCCTCTTTTGCATTATTCAAGGAAAAAATTCCATTATATTCACCAAGTAGTACTTGGTCTACTTGGTCAAGGTTGTGAGATTGAACCCCCACTATAGACACTTTGGGGGGTGGGGATTTCCTCTTATCATTTCCCCTACTCCCGAGGGGCCTTGCCTGCAAACCCGGGCCGAATTGACCTATGCGAGGTTCCTTACCGTAAAAAAAAACCGTTATATTCACTAATTGCTATTCACTTAACAAATGATCACGATCTTCATAGGAATATCTCATTATATTTTTTTTTATGATTGTTAAAATTGTAGGGGGTTTAAGATTATTGAGAAGTTAATGATTGTTAAATTTATATAAAAAATTTTAAGATTGGTTATGATAAATTTTATTCATATGATAACAATTTGGTATTATTATCATTATAAATTTTCACTTCGACAAAACAATCAATCATTTAACTATAAAAAAAATTATCTTTCTTTTCAAAGAGAAATTTCATTAATGGAATGCCAGACTTCATTTACAATAAGTATTAAAAGTAAAATAAGATACAATAAGACAAGGTTCAATCAAATTCGTCTTTGAAGAACCTATAATGAGCCAGATCGAACAATACATCACAACCCCGTTGTATTTTGGGAATAGCATTCTTAATCGAGTCATATTGATCGCATCCGAAATTCCAATACCTTCATGTTAAGTCCCGAACGTCCAACTTTGTTGACCCTTGAGTTTTGAAGATGACCTAACCACAAAAGACATAGTATATTTTATTTATGTTGTTGCAAGGTAATTCATGCTCGAGCTAAGAGAATACTTGATTGAAGATTAAAGCGGAGAATTAATCAAGATCGAAGTAAAGATGTTCGAGAGATGAAGAATCAAGCATGGAATGAAGATTAGAATACATTAGGGTATTTATTAATCTTCTTGTTAAGGTTGAGTAATTCAGTTCGTGGTGAATTCTCAAAGGAACTTGGTTCTGTTCCCATGAAAGAAACAGACCTGGCACTATAGAAACAAGGCTAAGGAACAAGACTTAAAGATTAGGGAACAAGACTTAAAACTAATTTAGTGAAATCCGTGCCCAATATAGTTGTTAGAGTTTTTAGGGATATTTTGACTAAGATCCATTATTTTAGGAAGTTAGTTTAAGTTTGTTAGGAAAAGATTTTAAAAGATTTTCTGATTTTAAATAACTGATTTTCAAATCTTATCTTTTTAAAATATATATTTATCTTTTATATTTTATTTAAAAGATTTAGTTTTCGAAAAATTAATATTTCCGGTTTTTAAATGTTTCGGATTTTTAAAGTATAAAAACTGTTTTTCCGGTTTTATAAAAGATTTTGAAAAAGATATTTTTCCTAAAAATAGCTAAAGATTTTATTTATTTATTTCCTAAAATCTAGATTACACGCCTAAAGTATAGCTACCGTTTTATGTAGTTAGTGGATTTAGTGGCTTAAGTTAATTATCCTCCAAGTATTTAATTAAATTAAATAAGTTTAATTATTCTCCAAGTTTGAAAACCACGTAATGTTACTGCTTCTATGAAGTGAAGTAGTGGATGCTTTACATGACATGAGATAATTAATTTAATTTAATTAATTAATTAAAATCATGGAGAACATGTGATAATGGTCTAATTAGTGGAAATCATGTCTTGTCTTAAATGTCTATAAATAGGCGCCTAATTCATTTGAGAAAAATTGTGTCTGACTTAGTTAATTTGTCTTAAGTTATCTAAAGTGTCAGTGCCTTTCCTTAAGAGAATTCATACTTACATTAATCGAGTTTATTACTCTTCCATTTTTAAAAGTGTATTTTTGAGAAAAAGGGTTTGAGTGAACTCTTGTAAGTGTGAGAAAGCTTTGAGTGAAGCAAGAGAAAGAGAAAGAGAAAGAGAAAGGAACTTCGAGTGAAGTTTGAGAGAAAACGTCAGTTGTTGGGAACTGTCGTTGGGAACTTGAGTTGAGTGACTTAAGTTGAGAATCGAGAGAAAAGTAATAGGTTGTAATCAGAGTTTTTTGGCCTATTATAGTGGAAAGTTGTTTAAAATCCCTTGTGGTCGAGGTTGTTTCTTCCTACTAGGCCTAGGAAGTTTTTCCTCGTAAAATCTCTCGTGTTCCCATTGTTTGTTCCCAAGTTTACTTTTAATTCCGCAAAAAGTATAGCTTATTCTCTCACTATAATTCACCCCCCTCTTATAGTGCTCATATTATACAACAATTGGTATCAGAGCGGGAACTCTAATATTCAGGAAACCCTGTTGAGTTCAAGATCTTGAAAAATATGAATACTAGAGAGAAACTGGAAGAAGGGTACTCTACGCAGAGGCCACCAATGTTCAATGGTAAGTTTTACACTTACTGGAAGAACAGAATGGAGATCTTTATCAAAGCCGACAATTACCAGGTATGGAGAGTCATAGAGGTAGGTGATTTTGAAGTCACTACCACTAATGACAAGAATGAGGTAATTCCTAAATCTATATCTGATTTTGATAAAGCTGATTTCGAAAAGATGGAAATTAATGCTCTTGCTATAAAATGCTTCATTGTGGTCTTGGCCTCATGAACACAATCGTGTCATGGGATGTAAAACCGCAAAACAAATTTGGGATCTTCTTGAAGTCACTCATGAAGGTACGAGTGAAGTTAAGAGATCAAAAATAGATCTTTTGATGAACCAATATGAACTTTTTCAAATGAAATCAAAAGAGTCTATCCAAGACATGTTTACACGCTTTACTAATATTATTAATGAGCTAACATCTCTTGGTAAAGTGATTACATCTGAGGAACAGGTACGAAAGGTCCTAAGGAGCCTTCCTAGGGATCGTTGGATGGCTAAGGTAACTGCCTTACAGGAAACTAAGGACTTTACTAAGTTCAATTTGGAACAACTTGCTGGTTCCCTCATGACTCATGAGTTGCAATTGGACAATGAGAATGGAGACATGTCCAAGCAAAATCGATTGCCTTAAAAGCTGATGAAAGTGAAGGCTCAGAAACGATGAAGAAGAATCGCTCTCATGGTCCGAAAATTCAAAAGAATGTTTAGGAACATGAAGAAGGAGATTACAAAGGTAAGAATAAGAAATATTCTAACAAACTTGTTTGTCATAAGTGTGGCAGTTCTGAGCACTTCATCAAGGATTGTCCCCAATGGGAACAAGAAAAAGGCAAAGGAAGGGAACAAAGCAGAGATAGGAAAAGAATACAAAAACTCCTATACTCGATCTGACATGAAGAAAGCTATGGTTGCTGCATGGGGAGACTCTGACTCGAAGGAAGAAGATGATCCTCAACCAAATGAGGAGACTGCAAACTTCTGTCTTATGGCTCTTGACAATTCCGAATCTGATGAAGAGATTGAATCTCTTGAGGCAAGTCTAGACACCATCAAAACTCGTCTTAATTCTTTAAGTAAAGAAAAATTATTTGAGTTTATTGTTGACGCTGTAAATGATTGCAAAGATAAGACCATTAAACTAAAACAATGTCAACATGCTTTAAGTGTAGCAAAGGAACATACCTCTTGGCTTAAAAGTGTTCGATTGATATTGAGAAAAGATTTTTCGAATTGTTTGACAAAAATCTTAAATTAAAAGAGGATTTCGAAAATCTTAAAAATGAGAACTACTTGTTAAGTCTTGAGTTATCACAACTAAAAGAGTTTGTTCCTGAAGTAAGTTCATTTGACATTAAGTCAGTTCCCTTGCAAAGTTTCAAATCTGAAATAAACGAATTGAAAAATCATGTTTCATTTTTGGAAATTGAAAATAAGAACTTGTAGGGGAACTGCACCAAATGAGAAATGAAAAGAAAATGCTACCTATTCCAAACTGGATTAAGAACCCTCAAACAAAACGAACTGAAGGTCTTGGTTTTAATCACAAAAAGAAATTTGAAAAACCTAAAAAGAGAGTTGATTTACCAAGTGATAAAGTTTGTATGTTTTGTGGGAACACTGGTCATTTTAGGAATCTTGTCCTAAAAGACTTGGTCACATAATGAGAACTTGGAAACAAGTAAAGTAATTTGGAAAAAGAAATCTATTGTTCCTGAAGGAAAGGAACCCAAGAAAGATTGGGTTCCTAACTCTAACAATTAGTTTTCTTGCAGGTTGGAGTGAGGGGGAACAACACATGGTACCTAGACAGTGGTTGTTCTAAGCATATGACTGGAGATAAATCAAGATTTCTCTCACTCTCAGCCTATATGGTGGAAGTGTGACTTTTGGTGACAACAAGAAAGGTAACATAGTTGCCATGGGCAAAGTTGGTAAGTCATCGTCACATTCCATAGAAATGTGTTTCTAGTTGATGGATTAAAGCATAACTTGTTAAGTATTTCCCAATTCTGTGATAAGGGAACTGTGTGAAGTTTAATAGTGAAAAATGTTTATTGTCAACAATAGCACAAAGGATATCATTTTGGAAGGAACAAGGAAAGGGAACACATATGTTGTGGATCTCAACCTTGTTCCCAAAAACAAATTCACATGCCTTAGTGTTATTGATGATGATTCATTCTTATGGCACAAGCGTCTAGGTCATGCTAGCTTTTCCTTGCTTGACAAACTGCGTTCTAAAGAACTAGTTTTAGGTTTACCCTCTACTAAGTTTCATTTAGATCATGTTGTGATGCATGCGCAAAAGGAAGCATGTTAGGTCCTCTTTCAAGTCCAAGAATGTGGTAAGTACCACAAGACCTTTAGAGTTAATCATATGGATTTATGTGGACCTATGAGGATACAAAGTAGGAGTGGAAAGAAATATGTGTAGTAATTGTAGATGACTTCTCTAGATTTACTTGGGTTATTTTTCTTTCTAGCAAGGACGAGACTTATGATGAGTTCCTTGTCTTTGCAAAGAAAGTACAAAATTTGAGTGGTCATAATTACTTCACCTTAGATCCGACCATGGAAAGGTTTGAAAATTTAAGTTCGATGACTTTAGCAGAGACAATGGATTAGATCACAATTTCTCAGCCCCTAGAACACCTCAACAAAATGGTTGTTGAAAGGAAGAATAGAACACTAGAAGAGATGGCTAGGACTATGTTGATAGCTAGTGGCTTCCTAAAAACTTTTGGGCAGAAGCTGTGAATACTGCTTGTCACATTATAAATCGAGCCATGGTAAGACCTTTATTAAATAAAACCCCCTATGAGCTGTATTTTGGTAAAAAGCCCAATATTACATATTTCAGAACATTTGGATGTAAATGTTTTGTTCATAATAATGGGAAACAAAATATTAGAAAATTTGATGCTAGAAGTGAAGAAGCGTATTCTTAGGATATTCTTCTAGTAGCAAGGCTTATAGAGTGTATAATAAAAGGTCTATGTGTGTAGAAGAAAGTGTGCATGTTATTTTTGATGAAACAGATAAATTTGATGCAAGCACACAGGTTGAAGATGACTTCGAAATAGGATTGACAAAAGACCAAGTCTTATTGATGAGACTTTGGAAGACGAAGTCATGGGAACAAAGCCAAGGGAACAACATCCTGTTCCTGTTCCCAATGAGGAAGAAGAAGAACTAAGTGATGATGCACTAGTGAATGAATCCACTATTGTTGAACCTGGTTCCCAAGTACAGGAAATGAAGATGATCAAGGAAACCAAGTTTCCATCCAGGATTTCCAACCAAAGCCTTGGAAAACTCATCGTTCCCATCCTGTGGAACTAATAATCAGTGACATAAATAAGGGAACTCAAACGAGATCTCAATTGAAAAACTTTTGTGCTTTTCATGCTTTTCTTTCTATGTTGGAACCTAGGAATCATGAAGAAGCTCTCACTGATGCTGATTGGATCGTAGCAATGCAGGATGAACTTCATCAATTTGAAAGAAACAAAGTTTGGCACCTTGAACCTAAGCCTAAACATAACAAGGTTATTGGTTTAAAGTGGGTGTTTCGAAACAAATTAGATGAGTTCGGAACCTTAATAAGAAACAAGGCCAGGTTAGTTGTGAAAGGATACAATCAACAGGAAGGCATTGATTATGAAGAAACTTTTGCTCCAGTTGCAAGATTGGAAGCAATTAGAATTTCATAGCTTTTGCTGCCTTCATGGGTTTAAATTGTATCAAATGGATGTAAAATGTGCTTTTCTAAATGGTTATCTTAATGAGGAGTATTTGTAGAACAACCTCCAGGTTTTGAAAATAAAGAATTTCCTAATCATGTCTTTAAGCTTGACAAAGCTCTTTATGGGTTAAAGCAAGCTCCAAGAGCATGGTATGAAAGACTTTCTAAGTTCCTTCTTGAAAATGAGTTTAAAAGAGGAAAATTGGATCGAACCTTGTTTTTAAAATCAAAAGGAAAACATTTATTAGTTGTTCAAATATATGTTGATGATATTATATTTGGTGCCACTAATGAATCTTTGTGCAAGGACTTTGCTAATCTCATGAGTAAAGAATTTGAAATGAGTATGATGGGTGAGCTCAACTTCTTCTTGGGGTTGCAAATCAAGCAAACAGAAGAAGGAATCTACATCCATCAACAAAAGTACATAAAGGAACTATTGAAAAAGTATGGTTTGGAAGCATCCAAAGAAATCATACACCTATGGGAATTCAACCAGATTGGATGAAGATTCTATAGGAAAAGTGTGGATCAAACCAATATCGAGGTATGATTGGCTCATTACTATATCTAACTGCAAGTCGTCCTGATATTGCTTTCAGTGTAGGTTATGTGCAAGGTTTCAAGCCAATCCAAAGAAATCTCATCTCACAGCTGTGAGAGAATCCTAAGATACCTCAAGGGGACAGATGATTTAAGCCTATTCTATTCGAGAAGTGATACCTTTGAACTAAAGGATTTGCGGATGCTGACTATGCAGGAGATCTGGTCAATAGAAGAGTACATCAGGTATGGTTCAGTTCCTTAGTCATAGTTTAGTTTCTTGGAGCACCAAGAAGCAAAACACAGTTGCTTTATCTACAGCCGAGGCTGAATATGTTGCAGCAGCAGCATGTTGTTCCCAAATGCTATGGATAAAACAACAACTACGTGACTATGGAATCTACTTTGAATGTGTTCCCATCTATTGTGATAATACTAGTGCTATTAGTATTTCTAAAGATCCCGTCATCATTCAAGAGTCAAACACATCCATATTAGGCATCACTTTCTGAAAGATAATGTTGAAAAGGGTCTTATTAAAATGGAATTCTGTGAGACTGAACGTCAAATTGCAGACATCTTGACAAACCCTTAAATAGAGATAGGTTTGAGAAATTGAGACTTGAACTTGGCTTAATCAATTGAAATGATTGCTACATATTCCCCTTTGTGTTAATTCTTTGGCATTATGTCTGATGTGCATATTTGATGTTTTTATTTGCTTAAATACATCACAATTCTTATATGATTATTTCTATGTATAAGTAAAAATGTCTGAAAACTGCTCACCAATGTCCAATAATATTCCCCTTATTGTTCATAGACAATTCTATGCCTTAAGTGAAGACAAAGGATTAAAAGAATTAATGGAGTTCCAAAGTAGCAAAATTTCGTTGTTTCCATTCATTGTTCCCAAACGCTGTTCCCAGCGTGTTCGAGTTAGATTTTTTTTCAAAATTCGAAAAACCAAAAATATTTTGTTCAGATTTTATTTCCTAAAAATCTGATTTTTCCTTATATCTCTCAAGTTAGTTGAAGATTTTTTTAATTAGAAGATTTTTTTTTCATAAAACGTGTAAATACACGGTTTTATTATTATTATTCTTTCCTTAAACAAAACAAAAATTTTTTTCCTTCCTTCTCATAAAACCGAAAATACTCCACAAAATATGACCCAAAAACACTTCTCACTCTCTCTCCTCCCACAAAGCCGAAAAACCCTCTCCTTCCTCCTAAAATTGAATCACCAACACCCATGGATATTTCTCCCAATTCTTCATCAAGAATTCTAAGGAAAAGGAAGAAAGAAGAATCGGTTGAAATGGAGGTTGAAGAAGCACATGCAACTGAGGGGGAATCAGATGTTCCCGAGAGAGGAACAACTCGGTTGTCGAAAAAATTCCAGGCAACTAGGTATGTCATGGACTTTTTATTGATGTTTCTTGGTGCAAAAGAGTAAATTTCGTCAATTGCTTAATATGATTAAGTTTCAAGGTTGGGAAAATCTTTTGTGAAATGTTATGGAAATAGTTTGATTCCTAAATTATGGATGAATTTTGTGAAAACTTTTCCATGGATGAAGAAGGAAATTGTTCCACTTGGTAAAGGAACTCAAATGATTTTAATGCAAAATTTGGGTAAATGCTTGGTGTTCCCGTGAGAGGAACGATGTTTATTTCAAGAAACAACGTGGTCCTATCCATTTTCGGATTCTCTTTGATCAATTGATTGTTAAGTATGGTCAAAAGGGAAAAACATTTCTTGATCATAATCTTCTTTCCCCTTATCACAAAATTTTTTTCACATCCTAAGAAAGCTTTATTGCCTCGTCTTCTCAAACGTGCTCAAGTTAGCATGTTGGATTTAATTTACATTCATTGTTTAGCTCTCAAAACACATAAACTTTCCCTCTTTAATGATTCAACACATTGAGTCATTGCATTGAAAATGGATTTGTTGTTGGTATGGAGTTAGTAACCGAAATTCTACTTAAGTTTAAAGTGAAAATTTCGGGAACTCAGTCCATTGTGATCCACGGGAAATATGTTGAATGTGCGTGCCTTGAATAACTTAATGTTTGTGTTGTGAATGGAGAAGTTATTAAGGGACGTGCTAACTTGATGATGATGAGGATGATGAGATGATGATGTGATGATGAAGTGGAAGAAGAAGAAGAAAAAAGAAGTTAAGAGAAGAATAATGAAAAGGCCGAAAAAGAAAAAGAAAAGAAAAATCAAAAAGAAAAGAAAATTAAAAAGAAAAAGAAGAACTAAGAAGAAAGGGAAGAAGGTGGTTGATGAGGTGGTGAAACCGGTTAAAAGCACTAGAGCTAGTCAAAGGTTCAAAAATGAAAGTGCTTAATTTTCCTTTCTTGATGCCGAGAAAGTGTTTGAGGAAGATGAAGTAAAGGTGATTGATAGGGAAGATTATGAATCTAACCTACCTCCTTCTAGGGAACCGACTCCTGTTCCCATGGAAACCAATCCTCCTTTTCCTCCATCTCCACAAAAATCTGCCTCACCCTCTACCCTAGCACCACAAAATGATCCTATCCCTCCCTCTACCTCAAAACCCTCCTGTTCTGTTCCTAAAGCTAAGAAATAGTGTGTTCCCATTCAGAGAACACATGTTTCCATCAAGGACAACTGTGTTCCCAAACCTAAGGAACAAACACGCACCCAAGCCTTCTCAAGCTCCCTCGTCTTCTCAAAATCCTACCATTGGTTCTACATATACTCTAGCTCATGCTAGAATTGGATTTTTTTCTCTTGGTTATGGGTCATTCGGAAGCAATGATGGAGTTTGCTACGGAAGCTAAGGATTTAAATGGGTTGGTAAAAGGGGTTATGACAAAGTTGACAAAGCCTTGGATACAACAAGAGATATGGCTCGGCTTGGTGAACTTTCTTCCTCCATTCAAGCAATGAATCTAGTTGTTGAAGTTGGAAGACATTGTGCTCAAGGGAAATGATACATTGGCCGAAAATCATCAAGAAGTGATGGCAAAGCTTCATGATGTGGTGGAAGAAGTAGAACAACCTCCCTCTCCTAAATCATAAACTTTTCTATTTAGTTGTTTTATTTTGTGTGGGAACATGAACTTTGTTTAATATTTGTCTTTTCTATCCTTCTCCTTTAATCATGCTACAATGGAACTTTTTTGCTTAATTCTAAGTTTGATCTTTTTGCATGTGTGCGTCTAAATGAATGGCTAATATTCTTGGATTGCGGTTTTTGAGAGTTGAATGCTTTATTTGCTTATACTAACCAACTTATTTCTTACAAGTTTGGTGGTGTGATGTGTTTAGTGAATAATATTCATCTTTTGAAATCGTGGACTATTTTTTGAAGATGCCAAAGGGGGAAAGATAAGGCAAATCAGAGTAAATTTTTTTTTGTCATGGATTATGTTCTCATATTTCGACTTTACAAAATAAAATAACGAGTCTATAATACTTAATTTAACTTGGTTACATACTTTGTTAAAATTATTTTTATATGACTTATGTGTATTATTTTAGTATATGCCTTTTGTTGTCATCTTCAAAAAGGGGGAAATTGTTGACCCTTGAGTTTTGAAGATGACCTAACCACAAAAGACATAGTATATTTTATTTATTTTGTTGCAAGGTAATTCATGCTCGAGCTAAGAGAATACTTGATTGAAGATTAAAGCGGAGAATTAATCAAGATCGAAGTAAAGATGTTCGAGAATGAAGAATCAAGCATGGAATGAAGATTAGAATACATTAGGGTATTTATTAATCTTCTTGTTAAGGTTGAGTAATAGCTTTATTAAGTTCGTGGTGAATTCTCAAAGGAACTTGGTTCTGTTCCCATAAAGGAACAGACCTGGCACTATAGGAACAAGGCTTAGGAACAAGACTTAAAATTAGGGAACAAGACTTTAAAACTAATTTAGGAACTCTAAGTGACTAATATTGTGCGCCTAAGTAATTTGTGGCCCAATATAGTTGTTAGAGTTTTTAGGGATATTTGACTAAGATCCATATTTTAGGAAGTTAGTTTAAGTTTGTTAGGAAAAGATTTTAAATAGATTTTCTGATTTTAAATTAACTGATTTTCAAATATTATTTTTTAAAATATATATTTATCTTTTATATTTATTTAAAAGATTTAGTTTTCGAAAATTAATATTTCCGGTTTTTAAATGTTTCGGATTTTTAAATATAAAAACTGTTTTTCCGGTTTTATAAAAGATTTTGAAAAAGATATTTTTCCTAAAAATAGCTAAAGATTTTATTTATTTATTTCCTAAATCTAGATTACACGCCTAAAGTTATGCACACGTTTATTAGTTAGTGGATTTAGTGGCTTAAGTTAATTATCCTCCAAGTATTTATTAAATTAAATAAGTTAATTATTCTCCAAGTTTGAAAACCACGTAATTGTTACTGCTTCTATGAAGTGAAGTAGTGGATTAGTGGATGCTTTACATGACATGGAATAATTAAGTTAATTTAATTAATTAATTAAACATCATGGAAACATGTGATAATGGTCTAATTAGTGGAATATGTCTTGTCTTAATTGTCTATAAATAGGCGCCTAAATTATTTGAGAAAAATTGTGTCTGACTTAGTTAATTTGTCTTAAGTTATCTAAAGTGTCAGTGCCTTTTCCTTAAGAGAATTCATACTTACATTAATCGAGTTTTATTACTCTTCCATTATTTTATAAAGTGTATTTTTGAGAAAAAGGGTTTGAGTGAACTCTTGTAAGTGTGAGAAAGCTTTGAGTGAAGCAAGAGAAAGAGAAAGAGAAAGGGAAAGGAACTTCGAGTGAAGTTTGAGAGAAAACGTCAGTTGTTGGGAACTGTCGTTGGGAACTTGAGTTGAGTGACTTAAGTTGAGAATCGAGAGAAAAGTAATAGGTTGTAATCAAGTTGTTTTGGCCTATTATAGTGGAAAGTTGTTTAAAATCCCTTGTGGTCGAGGTTGTTTCTTCCTACTAGGCCTAGGAAGTTTTTCCTCGTAAATCTCTCGTGTTCCCATTGTTTGTTCCCAAGTTTACTTTTAATTCCGCAAAAAGTATAGCTTATTCTCTCACTATAATTCACCCCCCCCTCTTATAGTGCTCATATTATACAACATTATCATTTCTTTATTTTCATTGATTTTTCATTTTCGTCCAATTCTATTATAAACCTGTAAAAGTAGTATTTATCTTATTCTTTATCTTATTTTATTTTTCAATGATTGAACAATAATAAGAAACAAGAAGTAGTAATACACATTTTATGACTTGACAAAAGATTGTAAGTCTATTTTCTCATTCGCCATAATTTAATATTTACTTATATGGCGCTGCCAATACTCCCAAATAAGTCTAATATACAAATACATGTTTCTTATCTCGAAGCATATTTTGAGATCAACTCAATGTATGAAAGTTATATCTTTTAGACTATATAACTAATTACAAATAGTTTATGCCCGTGAGATGCACAAGTTTTAGATAATGTGTTGTAGAGTCAGAGTTAATGAGAGGAAGATGAGGTGATAAACAGTTAAATAAACTAAAAATCATAGACATGGTTTCAAAACAGCAAACAACAAATTGCGAGTTACAATTTGGAAGAAAATTGCGAAAATTATTGAAGGTTCGAATTCACTATTTCGTGTAATCTACATGAAATTGAATAGACTGTTTCGTGCAATCTGCATGAAACAGAATAAACTGTTTCGTGCAATCTGCATGAAACAGAATAGACTTTTTCGTGCAGATTGAACGAAACAGTATTTTCTGTTTCATACAGATTGCACGAAATAAGGCAAATCGATGCATAATAATCGCCCGATAATACAAAATGACGAAAAAGAATGAACAACATACATCAGATTGAAATTTGCTTGAGTCAAAATTATCGTCCATTGAGTATCAGATTAAAATTTGTGAATAAGGTATTTTAGGAAGTATTTTTCCTTTAACAGTTAGAAAGGAGGAGGAGAGAATATTTTTAGGGAGAGATATTTTTTTTAGAAAGAATATGATTATAAGGATTTTGGGGCTGCGTTAGTAAAGTGAAGCAGTGTTTAGTAACCCCCAAAAAAAATACTCGTGTGTGTTCTTTTCGTCATATGCACACCAGGGTTGTTTTTTAGATTCTTGTAGTCCTGTTCTTATAACAAAATGAGTCCCCTATTACAATTAGAAGCGTAACTTGGGAAACTGGACTTAGCTTTAATATTGAGCCTTAGAAAATGTAGCCCTGTGTTGTAGGCCTTTATGCACATGCCAAAATCCCGCCCTGATACACACAATAGAAACTATATATATATATATATATAATATATATATATATATATATATATAATATATATATATATAATATATATATATATATATATATATATATATATATATATTTATAACATCATATAACTCAACGTTAATTCATGTACACATTCGAACCCAAATCTCACAATTTAAGCAACTAACTAGTTATTAGGTCCAGCCTATACTTCGAGTATGGAAAATTTTCATTTTTAAATATTATACTTTGAAACAATAACACAAAATATCACTTGATTTAGTGGTTAAAACATTAGTATATAAACTTACAGTTATGGGATCAAACCATATAACATGCGATTTCTATTTTTTTTATTGTATGTGTGGTATGTGGCGTTATGCATACAAGTTAAAACCTTATTTCATCCACATTATAAGTATTATTTAAGTTTAGTACATCGATAAAGGGTCGATTCCACGAAGAGGTTTATATATTCTTAAAATTCAAGTTCAACTAATTAAGAGTACTTAACTATTATATACTCCCTCCATTTCCTAAAGATCCTCCTTTTTTTCGTTTAAGTGCGTTTCCAAATACATTCCCTCTTTTACTTTACTCCTTATTTGGAATTTTTTTCCTTTTTACCCTCTCATGTCCTTATAATATGATCCACCATTACATTATTAGTTCAATTTTACTCCCTTTCTCTCTCCTACTTTTAACCCCTTTTTATTTGTTTATTTATCTTAACTACTTTCTCTCTCCTACTTTACCCACCCCACACAAATGGATCCTCCTTGGTATATGTAGGAACAGTAACAAAGAAGATCTTTAGGAAACGGAGGGAGTACATGTTATTTACTAATATACATATTCACATTGTTTTGGAGGGGGAGGGTTTACAAGATATTTTTATGAATTTAAAAACTACTAAAGATAAGACTAACCTACTATTTACGAGTGATGACAAGCAATTCTATTTTTAGCTCATAATTCTTTCAGAGTTTTGTAAACTCCTAACCTTGATTATACTTCCAATTTCAGAAATAATTCAAGATTAATTTGATACTTCCTCCGTTTTTATACATGTTACACTTTTGAAAAATCTGCTTACCTAGGTAAAATGTTAATGAGACATTAGGAGAAAGTAAAGGTGGGGGATTAAAGTAGTGGGGACCATTGCATATGGGGGGTTTAAGAGAAAGGAGGAGAGAGAATAGGGGGACCACAACTTGGTCATTCCCTCCTTTTTTTTACCCGGCCAAGGAGAGGGAAAATCGGACCCAGCCAAATTTTTTGAAACCAATTGATTTTCCCTCCAAACTTTTCATAAAGTTCAAATTTTGCAAAAAATTCAAAATTTTCATTCTTATTATTTGTTGAACCCTAAAATCTACAAGCCTTCTCTTCTATATAAACCCCCAAAATAAAATGAGGGTTTATTTTACAAAATGAAGAGAGAGAAAATATTGCCAAGCACCATGGTTTAGTATCATTAAAAGTTAACTAATTAAACCTACTAGTTCACTTCACACACTGCATGTTTTGCATCTTGGTTCAAGTTCAAGAAAATATGGTAAGTTCAAGAAGAAAAAACATCAATGTTAAGTTTAGAGAACAGGAGAATGTTGGTTGATGAGCTTTTTACCTCATAAATAAAAGGTAAACTTGCATGGGGTTTAAAAAGACAATTAGCAAGCAAGTATGGCATAAGTAGGATGACATTAGAAAGAATATGGAAAGATGCAAAAAAAAAAAAAAAAACAGAGGGAGAGAGTGGGCATGCCATAGATATAAGAAACAAAAAATTAGGCAGAGGAAGCTTAGAGTTTATGATGAAAAATGGTTTCGGTCAGTCCCACTTCATCTAAGGACAAGTATTAGGGCATTTGCTAGTTATCTTAAAGTCCCACCATCCACTGTGTATAGACTACTCAAACAGGGCAAGCTGAGAAGAGTCACACAAGCAGCACTCATCCAAAACTTACTAATGATCACAAGTTTCAAAGAATGAAGTGGGTGTTGCAACACATATTACCGGGAACAAGGACACAACCACCAAAATTTGTTGACATGCATGCATAATATTTTTCACATAGATGAAAAGTGGTTTTATTTGAGTCCATACATAAGAAGGTTTTACTTGCTCCTTACTGAAGAGAACCCTTATAGTTGTTGTCAATCTAAGAGATTTAAGATTATTAAAGCTATGTTCATGTGTGCAACATCTAGACCTATTAAGGACATAGGGAGGATGATACATGATGGAAAATTTGGTATGTACCCTTTTGTTGAGTATGTGAGAGCAAAATATTCAACTAAGAACAAAAGGCAGGAACTTGGTTGACAAAAGCAATTGAAAGTGTTAACCTAGCAGTTATGAGGGACATGATAATCAACACTATCATCCCTTCCATCATGAGGAATTAGCCTTAAGGTGTGTCAAAGGATATTTACATACAACAAGACAATGCAAGACCTCATATTCATGCAGATGACCCAGCATTTAGGGCAGCAACAACTCAAAATAGGTTCAACATTCAATTAATAAATCAACCATCTCACTCTCCTGACTTAAATGTGCTAGACTTGGGGAACTTTTAGAGCAATTCAAGCACTACAATATCAGTCTTTTCCTATGAATATAGATGATTTGATTTTAAAAGTGCGGGATTGTTATGATTTCTTTGATCCATAAGTATTGACGTACAATTGGTTGCAACTACAATATATTATGGTAGAAATACTTAAATGCATGGGGGAACAATTATAAGAACCCACACCATGATAAAAGAAAGCTAGAGAGACACGGATTACTTCCTGACAATGTAAAAGTTGAGCAATCACTGGTAGATGTGGTAGTTGCTTATCTAAATAAGAGGTTCATCAATGTAGGTTAAGCATTTGACTACTTAGATGCACAAGAAGCCTAGAATGGGCAGAAGATGAAGCTACTCTTTTTGCACATAGTGATGTTGTGTATGAAGGAAAAGAAAGGGGAGCAACTTTTTGGTATATAACAAGTATATAAGAAGACAAATACACTAGTATAAAAGTTACAACACTTTTGTATAAGCTTATGGAGAAGATGCAGAACACTTCTAAGCAAACCATGCATAATTTTTTGGGGGGGTTCTATGTTTATTTTTTGAAGTGTTATCTACATGTTGAAGGACTGTTTTGTATAAGCAGTGATGCAACAATTATTGAAGAAAAGCATTTATGTTTATGTTTAATCTTTGCATGTCAACAAGTTTAAAGTGAGTTGTATTTTTTAATAAATCCATCATGGCTAATTGAGGAAGCAATGGATGATTTCAATTCTCAACTTATTGGTTTTACACCAATAAGGAGAAAATCATCTATTGCTCCTCAAGCCCAAAGCATGAGTCCCTTCATCATGTCGATTATAGGTTTAACAAAAAAAAAGGGACTCAAGTTACTTAAAAGAGGGACTCAAGTCACTTAGCAGAGATGGACTGAAATAACTCAGCAAACTAGGCACATCAACTTACATCATTAGCCATTTATCCACCCTCCAACCTCCAATCCAAATCCAAGCTCAAACCTAATTCTAACATCCAATTCATATACAATCCTATTTTAAACAACCTCCAATCCAAATCCATACAAAATAGCCAACTAATAGCAACAATAGGCAACCCAAAACAATAGCCAACCATAACCAATAAGCAACCAAACAGAATAGGTAACATTAAATAAATAGGCAGCCAAAACCAATATCCAACCAAAACCAGTAGGCAACAAAATAGAATAGGCAACATTAAATAAATAGGCAGCCAAAAACCAATATCCAATTAAAACCAGTACCCAGCAAAACAGAATAAGCAACATTAAATAAATAGGCAACCAAAACCAATAGGCAACCAAACATAATATGCAACATAAAAAGAATAGACAGCCAACAAATTTATCCAACTAAAACCCATAGGCAACCAAACATAATAGGGACCCAAAAAATATAGTCACCCACACCAATGCCAACCACCACACCCATTGGCAACCAAACAAAATAGGCTAATATATGTGCAAACCAGTAGGCACCCAAAAACAATAGCCAACCAAAACCAATATCCAACCAACTAGAATAGGCAACAATAACTAAACAGGCAGCAAAAAAATAAAATAAGGAAGGAGACTCAAGTTACTCAACAAACATGCACATAAAAGTAAAATGAAATTAAATTGAGTTAGGATGATAGAACCTCAGGGACTCAAGTTCCTGGCTTTACACCTAATAAGGACGCAATGGGAATCAGGGTCCAGTTTCGAGCTTGTACAGGGGCTCATAGGAATTTCCAGCTCATCCTCATCAACCTCCAACGAACCCAACATGTCTTCAACCAAATCAAACACCTTGAAACCCCCATCAGTCTCAACATACATTGCATACGTTTTGCTGTCATCGTCGTAGACGTTGAAGGCCGTAGCAGTGCAACCCAAACATTCACAATCCCCCTTCCCAAGGACCTCAGCCTCACCCAATTGGAACTTCCTCTCAGACCCCGTTACTTCCTTCTCCTTCCCCTTCACCTTTTGAACCTTACCTTTCTTGGAAATAAAATAAAAAATAGGAGCCCTAAATGCGCAAATGATCTCATGGGTAGACAGCAAAACACCCTTACCTTTTTCCCGTCACCCTTTTCCCCACCTTCCTCAACCTTAATTAGTGGATCTAGGCCTCAACCTCTATGAAAGTGGTTTGTGGGCCAAGATGTGATGAATTGGGGACTCATAGGTTGTGGATTGGAAGAGGAGGGAAGGAACTCCCTTAATAACCTAGTTACCTAGTAAAATTCATCAACCACCACACCCAAAGCCTTCAGGGCATAAGGGTGAAGCAAATTATTTACATCTCCATTGTCATAAAGCCTTCCGGGCCAGGGGGAGTTTGACTCAAATGCATGCATCAACTTGTGGATGCTATCAGACTCGTCAACGTCATTTGTTTGAAATAATGCATCCACAAAGGTGTGGCCCGTGAGTAGAATTAGGTTGTAACAAAGTTGTTTGGCCTAATTAGTGAAAGTGTTGAGTTTAAAATCCCTAGTGGTCGAGGTTGTTTCTTCTTGTTAGCCCTGAGAAGTTTTTCCTCGTAAAAATCCCTTGTGTTCTTTTAGCTTGTTTCTTTGTTTAAGTTTTATAATTCCACAAAAAGTTATGTTTATTTCTACAAATACAATTCACTCCCCCTTCTTGTATTGTTTCTCACACTGGTTCATATAATTTTTTTACCTTCAGAATTTGATCCTACCAAACATTCATATCTACTAGACTCGAGGAAATCAAGACATTGGCAAAGCTTGTCTAATGGTGTGTAATTCTTGAAGTGAATCTGAATATGGTAACTCGATCTCACGCAACAGCCAACTAATGTTGTATTTCGTTATCATCCTTTGCTCGAGTATGTTCTTTAGTTTTCTAGTCATATGAGCCCGTGAAAAAAGGACTCTAAAGTCAAGTACGAAAGAGGTGGTAGAAGAAACAAAAAATAAGTTTTGTTTTTTGCTAACTAAGATTTTATAACATTATTGGGGTAAAATCAGTTTGTTGACTTTGCAAACAAGTTAATGCATATCCAATAGTTTGATATTGAATAATAATGTCACAGGAGGCTTAGTCCCTAGGGCTTACAGGTTTTAATTAGATAAAATCTTGCTAACATACTTTGTTGCAATTTAATTAGTTAAGCTATAATGCCTATTAAATTCAGGCGAAACACATAGATAGAACAAGACAAAATAATTAATCTATTAATTGTAGCAAAACATTCCCACTCACATCACAGACTTTAAGAATAAATTTTACAACACATATGAGGATAAGCCAGGTTGCATAACTAAAGATAAAACATGAAGATTATTACCTCCATGAGTTCTTGCTTCAACTGGAGAATTAAAGAACTTGGCGCCAGTACATGTTCTAAATCTAATGAATAAACTATAACTCTATAAAGGGGTTGGCTAGGCTAAGACCAGGCTATGCTAGAAAAGAGTAATTTGCAAGTTGTTGTGTTGATTGTCCTCTGCTTGATGATCCTTCTTATATTTATAAACCAACGTGATATACAACTTCCATGCATCTTTGGAGGGAAAACATTTGAATCATCTTTGATTCAAATCTCAACCATCTTCTGGCGCTGCAAAACTGTAGCGCACGTTCTTCCTTATGTAGATTCGTCTCGTGATTATTCTCTGACTGCTTGTGCTTTTGTCCTTCCTTGACTTTCATATCCTAAAGACCTTGATTGACTTTGACTTTTATTAGCTTTCTTTCGTGGGCTTTATACTATGAATGGGCCTTCATATTAAAGTCCGATTAAATCTTTTGAGGTCTAATACAATGTACCATAATAAATGCTATCATATATCTAAAAATAATAGTAACAAATTGCCCCTCTGATTTGTGGAGTGATGTACTCAGCACCCATAAATTATGAGCAGGGAATGACTTTTAATGGTTATATCCAATGTCATCCAACAATATTCTAAATGAGACTTCCTCCATTGTTCTAAGATGTTCAATATACCTTTCTTTAGGATGGCTGAATTTAGTTGAGAAGAATAATCTTTCTTGTATTCCCTCACCCTTCTTTCTAGCTATTGTGAAGTCCATTAAGAAAGTTCGTTAAGGATGTGAGCCTATAAGTCTTAAAATTAATATATCATTTTTTAGACATTTGTGCCTAAAAATTCCTTTCTTAGATTTATCGTTCATTTTATGAACAACAATTAAACACGTAATTTTATACGGTATGGAACTAAAAAGGGACAATAAGCATAGAATTATTTCATATAATTGAAATAACATTCTACAATAATAAGATATCATAAAAGAACACATTTTATTAATTATTATTTTCAGTAAATAGATAGCTTCCTAGGGAGATATAAACTACGTATTACAAAGATAATTACTAAAACATTTTACCATATCACTTCATTTATCAAGTTCGGAGATGGCAAAACTAATGATGATTTCTGGCTGCTCATGTTCATCAACATCAGGATCATCATCATCCGAGTAATCCTCGTCTAAAGGCATAGGGATACCTCTTTCTAACAAATGTTCCTGCCCTAAGAGGCATGTACACTTGTAATGTATAAGTTTTTTTAAACTTGTATTTTCGTCCACTTGGACTACCCTGTATTTTCTAGTGATAATTCCCAAACTACTTTCACATATTATGGATTTGTGGTATTCTAAAGCGAGCTCATGGGGAAAATACTGCCTTGCAATGCACTCACCCAATGCCTTGCAAACTGTTAGGAGTTTTGACAGATCTCCTTTTCCCATTCGTGGCAAAAGGTTCAGCGTCAGGAAGTCCACGTCACTTCTCATGATTGCAGCAATAGATCCTTGTTTATCCATATCTCCTGGTTGGACCTTTAGATCCCTTCCAAAGAGTTTGACGATCTTGGATTGCCACTTATTCATCCCGTCCTCCTCGAATTCTTCCCAATTATCTTATAAGATGTCCATGTTAAATATGTGCCTCCAACATTCTCCAGGGAAGAGTGGTGAAAGGGCGATTTGCTAATTAGCCATCTCTTAAGAGTTTTTCGGGATTTTGTAATTAGAAAACAAAGATTTTTAAGAATGAAACATTCCCAAGGTACAATAATGTATTCATAATACAAATCGTTATCCCTATTTCTAGGGATAAATGGAACACTAGTTGTTATCATTTTAGATAACAATTCCACGTCATCCGAGTTCGTTTAAGCCTTCAAATAGCCATTTTAAGTTTTTCCGAAATTTTTTTTTTCCCTTAAATTATGTATTTGGGTTTTGTTTTATATATTTAAACATTATTAGGTTGTAGTTCTTGTATTTTCAGATCTATAATGTTCTTGTATACTTCTCTTTGTTTATATATTTTGATTAATGTTCTTGTATACTTCTCTTTGTTTATATATTTTGATTAATGTTCTTGTGTACTTCTCTTTGTTTTGATTAATGTTCTTGTATACTTCTCTTTGTTTATTTTGATTAATGTTATTCTTGTATACTTCTCTTTGTTTATTTTGATTAATGTTCTTGTATACTTCTCTTTGTATATAATTTCTTGTATTTTCATCTTTGTTTTGATTAATGTTCTTGTATACTTCTTGTATACTTCTCTTTGTATATTTGTTTTTGTTCCTTTTTTTCATTTTCGTTTCATTCTTTTTATTGTTTTGGGTTTAGTATTTTCGTTTCGTTTCTCTTCTCTTCTGTTTAATTTTAGAAAATGTGAGATTATGAGTAAAAAAATGACAAAAAAATTTTTTTTTTTTTAATTTTTTTTTTTGGTAGGAAGGGCTGCGCTAGTTAGGAAAAAGCGCAGCCCTTCTAGCCCAGAAGGGCTGCGCTTTTTCCTAACTAGCGCAGCCCTTCTGGGCTAGAAGGGCTGCGCTTTTCCTAACTAGCGCAGCCCTTCTAGCTTAAGGGCTGCGCTTTTCTAGCGCAGCCCTACTTAAAAAGTGAAGGGCTGCTACTGAAAGGGCTGCTGTCAAAAAGCGCAGCCCTACATGCCTTTTTTAGCGCAGCCCTTCTTCATTTTTCCACTAGTGTTTATATGCATTCAATGGTTTATTATGTACTCAGCATAGCTGATTATGTGTTATCATGTTTTTGTTGACCTGTGATGAACCATTGATGCTACAATGGGGAGCAGACTAGGTGTACTGGTGCTGCTGCATGATACCGAGCATATGGGGGATAATCATTAGTCTTTGAACTTTAAAGCATTTTAATTAAGTATTATAAGATTATTATGATTTACTAATTGTTTTGTGGTTTGAATAAAAGGGGTTGTTGATGATTCCCGAGTTGTAGTTACATTTTTATTTCCGTTGCATTTCAGTTTTCGAGACAACGTTTTGAGTTAATATTCCTTTTTAATAAGCCTTGCGTTTCATCGCGACGGTAACACTCCCAAAGTTGATGCGACGTAGTCATAGACATGTATAGATTTCAGGGGTGTTACATTTACACGCACACGATTGGGGAATTAAATGAAATTTCCGATCCCTGAACAGAGAAGTCCTAGACTTCTTTTGATTTTTGTACTTGAGGCCCATATATTAAAGCCACCTAACCCAAAAATGGATGGAGAATTAACATGAATATAATTACGGATATAAATTTAATTACTACTCTCATAGGCATATAGAGCTAGAGGGAGAGGTGGTAGCTCAGTGGAGTACCACCCCTAATTCCAAGTTTTTGCCATGGTTCAAATCCTCATCCCAACAATATGTTGGGGCATTTAATTATGGGATATTTAGCCTTGTACCTAGCCTTTGAGCTGGTGTGCCTTGCAGAGTTGGTGTGCCTTGCAGAGTTAGTAACCAGCGGTCGATCTTCGTACCAATTATCTTTCTTTCCTAAAAAAAAAAAATAGGCATATAAAGCTAAGAGCTAAAGGAATTATGAAGGCGGATATGTTTCTTCCATAAAGGATATATAGGCTGTAAAGAAGACGATTAACAATAGAAGTAATACATTGAAGAATTTAAAAAGTCATCTTATAAATTATATGAATTTCAAAAGTTTTTCATTCATATATCATCATTAATTTTGATTAAATAACCAATTATAGTATGGTTGAGTGATGGTTGTATTGTATCTCTTTCTATCAGCATGCTTGTGGTTGTGGGTTTGAATCTTCATGTTAAAAATGTTCATAATTACTATTTCAACTAACTTTTAATCATGTTTTAAATATCAATATTATTTATATCTAATTCTTTTAAACATGGAATTTTCTTTATTA
Organism: Beta vulgaris subsp. vulgaris; assembly: GCF_026745355.1. Classification (NCBI taxonomy): domain Eukaryota; kingdom Viridiplantae; phylum Streptophyta; class Magnoliopsida; order Caryophyllales; family Amaranthaceae; genus Beta; species Beta vulgaris. The sequence goes on along the minus strand of NC_079206.1, from coordinate 43,161,845 downwards.
TATTGTAATGCGAATGAAAAAAGAATACATATTAAGTTCGGGAAAGTATCACACAGATCCAAATACTATTTTTTTTTTTTTTTTTTTAAGGACCGCTCAATAATATGGGTTCAATAAGCAGAAGTACTACGGCTATGTTCAGTTCACCTGAAATTTTCTGATCTGAACTTATCTGATCTGATCTGATCTGATCTGAACTTATTTTTTCTGATCTGATCTGATCTGAACTTATTTTTTCTGATCTGATCTGATCTGATCTGATCTGATCTGATCTGATCTGATCTGATCTGATCTGACTGATCTGAACTTATTTTTTCAACAAGATCTTATCTTTTATAAAATATATTATTACTATTATATTATTACTTTGTAAATCATTATTATGCAATACATTATAAGATCTTCTTTATAGTGTTACTATTATTATCATTTTATTTCTATTACAACTTTTATACAACTTTTATTATTAATAATAATTATTATTATTATCATTATTATAAGAACAACAATCATAATTATTATTATTACTAAAAATAATTATATAACTCAAGTCATTATTTTATAAGAGCACTTATACAATGTTTCACACTTTCCCTTAAAAAAAAGTTTCACACTTGAGAAGTCGGCAAACTGAACTCTTTTTTTTTCCATATAAAATAGAACAAGATATACAAACAACTATGACTTGAGCAAAAAATAAATAAATATCGTGCAACTTCAAATAGCTAGAGAGATTTGGAATTCGGTAGAAGAGGTATACCGAATCTAAATTTATAATTTGTATTCCACACTTAGCTTATTTTGAAATGTAATCCGAAATTAGTAGTTTCGTTGTCATGAATTTGAGATATATATTTTATATATTTCTTATTTTTGCGTCAATCTTATGTTCTTAACATGTGGCTTTTAATTTTCTATTATTTAATAACAACAAAATAACTTAATATAATAATACAATGACATTTATAATGGTAACAACAGATTAATAATAATTACCAATATTAATAATTAATAAGTACAACAACAACAACATAATAATTCTTTTGAACAAATGTACTAGTAAATAATAATACCCCCTTTGTATTTTTTTTATCTTTGTCACTTAGAATCTTGACACTATTCACAATTAAGATAATCTTTTAGTTTTTCTTAATATATAAGAAAAAATATAGTCATGTGGGGTCTTGTTTGATTCGTCTCAATGAGTACTTTATTAATATTCAATTATTATAATTTTTATTAATATGTAGTGAAAGATATTTAATAATAATAAGTTTTTAAATATAAGCATGATATGATCTGAACTGACTGTCTGATCTGATCTGATCTGTCTGACTGATCTGATCTGATCTGATCTGAACTTATTTTTTTCTGATCTGATCTGATCTGAACTTATTTTTTCTGATCTGATCTGATCTGATCTGATCTGATCTGATTAGATCTGAAATAAGCAAAAATAAGGTGAACTGAACATAGCCTACGTCATAGCAGTGTAGCACCCTCTTAATTGTTCTTATCCGACAAGATATGAAGCAACTCTAACATACAACCAAAAATCACCGATTCAAACTTACGTCAAAAAATATGAACATGATTCTTTTTCCCAATCACTGTCTAAACTTCTTGCATATAGTTGCACCTTTGCTTGGAATCCAATTCACCGCTTCAAATTTCCACTGTTAGGCATTACAACAATTCCACTCATCGAATAAATTGCAATACCCTATTGCAAGATTTCTAAATTAATTTCATCAGATGTTCCACTAACTTTAAAATTTCTGGTTTCTGGGTAAGTTTTCTTTTAACAAATCATTTGTTGGATGCCCTTCAAATTCCACTAATTTATATCATTACTCGTTATTCGTTTTTCCTTTTTGTCAATTGGTGATCAGACAATTGGGTTTTTGTCTGTTAATTATATTGTGGGATAATTTTTTATGGGTTAGTTGAAATTCTTTTTGTTGAGGTGTTTATGAGGCAATCTTGGGAGTTGTTGAGTTATTGTTGATAGAGTCAATTTTAAGGACTGTATTTTACCAAATAGTGGATGCAAAGATGGCAATGGTGAACAAAACTAAGAATATGCTGGAGGATTTCATGAGAGATGGGTCATTCAAATGGTTTGCCGGCGTTCGGGATTCGTTTAAGGATGATATGGAGGATTTAGGCAAATCATCTTCAGGAGAAAATAATTGGATAGCTGAGCTTTCTCCTATTGCTAATGTGGTTGCTAGAAGATGTTCAAGGTAAGACATTTATTTTCATATTAGCCAGTATTACACTGTTTTTAATTAACTAGCAATCAAAATATATGCATGTGGAGGATATTTTTGTCTTTTACTATTTCTTACATTTTTTTTTTGGCTCCTCAACTTGATTCTTATAGATTGATCACTTCTGAAGCAATGTGGTTTTTGCCCTTTTGGCGTGTTATTCATTTAGTTTCACTTAATTTTTTAAGTTCCTTGCTAAAAGTTGCCACAACATGTAAACATTATGAGTATTGAAACATGGGTTTCAATGCTCTTGAATTTGCTACTCCAAAACTTGTGTAAATACTATAATTCTGTAATCATATGCGAACTAAGAAACCATGCCTCAATAATCTCTCTTATACATTGAATTTTGTTACTGATATGATGCCCTTCATCTCTTCCAGTTTGGTGCATGAATTCTACTTTATAAACTAGGGTGAAGAGGATTTTTTTTTGTTTTTCCTTTTTGTTAACATTCAGTAGTCAGTACCATTAGAGTTTCCCTGTACACTTCTCATCATATTTTTAGTACTTGGAGTTCGTATTATTAATGCATCATATTAAGAGATGGGCCAGGAACAATTGAAGCTGTATAGATATAGGGTAGAAGCTCAACTGCACAAGTGACTCTACAAATGATTTTGAACATAAAATATGCTGTTGGCATGAATTTCAAGGGGAGGAAGGGATCAGTGGCTAGGTAAACCTTTTTTTTTATCCTTCGCAAGGTCTTGAAAGTAAACAATACAAGACATAAGATTATCATCAACTACAATTATATGTTACAAACAATAAACAAGCACGGGCACTTGAGTGAGAAAATAAGCAACACTTTAGAGGAAGCGACACTGTTGTGAAAAGATAGAAATTTAGTTCTTTTTTTAATAAAGTTTTTGGTTCAAGGAGAAAAGCAAGTTTCTATAAAACATTTCAGAAAAAAGGTCACATAAGGTCAGTTTCTAGAATCTCTGCAGTCTTCTTCTGAAGACTTCTATCTTTTAGTTTAGAGGACGAGATGAGGTGTTTTTAAAAAAAAAATTGAACCTTGTAAAGTAAACTTGCCTTGTTTCATTCAGACCAGTAGTTGTTTCTCTGCATCACTTTTGTAGCACAAGGATCAATGTGGATCCTGTAAAATGTTCTCTATTTCAGTAGTTGGTCAGCTCTATGTAGTTGATAGTACATGCGTGAATGGAAAGGTCGCTTGGTAAGTGAACTCATCTAATTATGGTTGAACATTGACTAATTACCTTATTTATTTGTGATTAATCAAACTAGTACCCAAAGGACACTAAAGCTCAAGTGCTCAACTATGGGTGCCTAGAGCACATTACTTTATAAGTTGAAAACTCAAAAGAAAGTGTTTGGAAATTGATATGTCAATGTCAAGTAGCTACATGCCTACATCTAGAGAAGAAAGCTTAATATGAGTGAAAGTTAGCATTAGATGCAAGGAACTAAGCCCACCATCGTTCACTATTGTTCTTATTACTTAAAAGTGGATTTTCATTGGCATGTAAAATTTCCACCGACACTTTTGAGAGGTTAATTACTTTTTTTAGGCAATTCATTTCCTTAATCTAGTAGAAAGTGTTCTTCCATATATATGTTCTTGTAGGTGGATGTCAACTAGCTTAGTTGGTTAAAGTTTTGAGAGGTGGTACTCAAGAAGACTTGGGATTAAATCCCATCTATATCTTGTAATCTTGTGGCTTTCTCTACACAAATATAGGGGCAAGATCACATGAGAATGCTCCTTACATGAGAAATGAGAATGTATCCGAACCACACGATTTGATTAGAGTTACAACACTTGTTCATTAGAGTTATATCCCCCTTAAAAAATTTTGAGCCCAAATTTTTTTTTCCTTAACATTCTTCTTTTGGAGTTACATCACTTTTTCATAAGAGTTATAGCGCGTATAATTTATTCTCATTTCTCATGTAGGTATGCATTCTCATATAAACTCACTTCTATATATATATATATATAGGGGCAAGATCACATGAGAAAACTCCTTACATGAGAAAGCTCCTTACATGAGAAATGAGAATGAATCTCAACCACATGATTGGATTAAAGTTACAACACTTGTTCATTATAGTTATATCCCCTTAAAAAATTTTGAGCCCAGAAATTTTTTTTATTTTTTTATTTTTTCTAATATTCTTTTTTCTTGGAGTTACATCACTTTTTCATTAGAGTTACATCATTTATTCATAAGAGTTATAGCTCGTAAAATTCGTTCTCATTTCTCATGTAATTATGCATTCTCATATGAACTCACTTCTATATATATTATTATAATTATATATAATATATTATATAATATATATATATATTTACACACACACACACACATATATACGAGATTGTATCAAGGTTGCAAGTTGTAAGCCTATTCTAACACCTCTACAGGACAACCTTACTAGCTCGTCATTTTGGGAAGTTTTTGAGTGCATTGGTTGATAGAATGCCTTGTCCTTTCAGTATATTACCTTGATTTCTTGTAAACCAATTATATTTCTCCATTATATTTGGATATAGGAGTTGTACTGTTGTACATATTCCCTCTTTTCTCAAATGTGTCCATGGAATCCATTTGATCAGCGACAATGTATCTTGATTCTTGACCGGATTGTGAAGGCTTTTAAGATTTACCCAGCTGGGGATATTTAACTGCAACAACCGACAACCGCAAATGGCATACCATTTGCACCCAGAAAGTGGTCTCATAACTGTAAATGCGTTTGCAACTGCAGCGAAGATTTAAAACCATTTTATGTCTGGTAGATTACAATTCATACTGGAAGGATTTATAAACATGTGACATTTGAGAGTCAGGCGACTTTTACTTTCCTTTGGTTGATCGGATGATTCTTCTGTACTCTTTTTTGGGTTTTTTTTTGATATGATTTTAGCCTAATAAATGAAAGATGATGTACATTGCTGTGCTATGATTGATTCACATGTAAAAATATTCAACTGGCATGATATCAGTTGCTGCATCTTTAGCAATAACAAAAGCACTAAAAAAATGTTTACATAATTAGGTAAGTGATCTTCTTCTTAAGTTGCCTTTGTGCCTTATTATGCAGGATCCTTGGGAATTCAACACGTGATCTTAAAGAAGATTTTGATTCGGTGGCTTCAGATTCTGTTAGAGATCCTTCCCATTATGCTAGAAACTTACTGGAGTACTGTTGCTTTAGGTCGCTTGCATTGTCTATGCAAGTGGCTGGTTATTTGGCCGATAAAAAATTCCGTCGCTTAACTTTCGATATGATGCTTGCTTGGGAGTGTCCAGCCGCTGCAAACCAACCTTTGCTTACTGTGAGTATTTAACTAATCTGCTGTTGATTTTTAGTTATAATGACTTAGTTAAATTTCATATAGGTGATTTTCTCATTCACCTTGGATTATGTTATGACTTAAGTGAGCTTTATAGATCTCGTACATGGCTCTGTCTTGCTGTTAGGTCTAAATTTTCTTGTGGAACACCTAAAATTTAATGTGTAGAATCCAACATTTACCTTAGAATACCATAGTATTTACATGGAGGTATTCTACTATTATTGCCACATCAATAAATTAATGTTATTCAAATATATTTAATTGAATATAATTATATAATTTTTTTGAAATTCTTGGAATCATAATTTGTCATCTCTGTCTCGTTTTATTCAATGTATACGATACCAAGGTATGGGTGCTAGGGATCTAGCAACTTAGCAGGGTTTCACTATCCTGGTCTCCTTGTGAAAGATAGATCCTCCTAGATTTAAACATGAAGCTTAATTTATATGCTCAATTATTAATGGATGCATGTATCAGGATTTTCCTTTGTATCCTTCACTGGAAGGGGGTATGAGAGTTTGGGTTTGCTCATGCGTTTTGGTTGTTTGACATCGTGCAGGTGGATGAAGATGCTACTGTTGGACTGGAAGCCTTTTCTCGAATAGCACCCGCTGTTTCTATAATTGCAAATGTAGTTATCAGTAAAAACTTATTTCAGGTGCTTACTGCTTCAACTGGTGATCGCCTTCAGTACTCTGTCTATGAGAAGTATCTTATTGGCCTAGAAAGGTAGCATTTTGGTGACTTCAGTTCTTGCAACATTCAAGTTGTAAATACAGGTTTAATATCTTTGCTTTTTTGTCCTATGTGATGGCAATTATCCATAATTCGTATATTGGCAAAGATTATATTTCTTTATGGCCACTGTGAAAGTCAAACTTCTCATCCCCGTTTCTGCTAAGTTACAGCCACTTTGAGTCTCTTCTCTCCTTTTTTCTAAATAACTTCTTTTATCTGTATAATTATCAATGGCTTTGTGATATAATTAAGACATACTCTCTCTGTCCTCCATAGACTTTGGAAACATACTGGTATACTTGTCTGGATTGCTCTTGCTCTTCATATATTGTGAGTTAAACAATATATAATGGTCAAATATTATTTTGTAAGACCATGAAATGACAGAACAGTCAGCAGTTGTGGATAGTTTCATGTGAGAATGGTGTTGTCTGCCTTTTTTACTTGAACCCCTGACCCAATTTCCCTTTGATTGAATGATGACAATATATCTAATAAATCTATCCCGATAGAATTGAGCGTGAAGAAAACACCAGTCACCACCTTTTGTTGGTCAGATTGAACAAAGAAGCAAAACTCAAATTTCCCATGTTTCTTTTGGTGAAGTAACATTTATTGTCTTTGAGCAAAATATCATCTTGCTTCTTGGTGGCTTCACATGAAACCTTGCTGCATATGCTATCTAATTTATTGCAAATCTGTAACAACGAGCAATACAAGAATCACGCTGATCAAAACATCCTTTTACTGTGGGAAGCATTATAATTGGTTGGTCTAATTTTCATTGAATGAAGTAATCAATTCTATTCCTACGGACGGTTCTTCTTTCCTAGTGAAGTAGAGCCTGAATACTCTTAGTATTTTGTGATTGACCTTTTTCTAGTTGAATCTTGATAGATGCAATGATAGCATCAATACAAGCTTTCCCCATATTGCATCCCCTTCTTCATTCTCTGGTCCAGTCATGATTGCAAACTTCATACTCTTGAATTACAAACTTCATACTCTTGAATTACAAACTGAAAGTGTTCTTTTTATGAGAATACTTGGATGCAATGTGGCCATCACTGGACCTTATCATTCTTTTGATTTATGTGGTGGATCAAGACCAGGAATAATCTTAAGAGAGATTGTATCCTCATGTGTGTGTCGTTCTTAGTTTCTGAAGTAGAAGACTTATATTCCAACAACAAACTTTCTTTCCCCTTTATTTCTTTATATGATTTTGGTAGCTAGAATACATTTTCGAAAAACCTATAAGGTTGAAGCTGTACCAACTTAGCAATGTTGGTCTGTAATCCTTGGAAAAATCATGCCATCTTACTTCTATAACTTATTTAAATCATACTATGATACCAAGGGTTTCAAATTCAGTTTATAGTTATACTCTTGCACAAATTTATTGTTGCAAAGATTGGGTTATGTCAAACAAACTCTGTTTGGTAGAATAATTTCTTATGAAATTTTCCTTTTGAAGAAAAAGATCTATTTGTTTCTTCCCTTACTCTGTTCAAAGTTCAAATTTAATATAAATAAGCATATATATTGAGTCTGAGAATGGCGTATGCTTGAATGCTTCTAATCATTGGGACTTGGAAGTTGAAAATCCTCATATGGTGTGTTCTTTTACCTGATATTTACTTATATGAACTGATGAGCACTCATTTAAAATTGCTTAAATCTATTTGAACTTATTGCCGTTTGAGTTGAACTTGGACAACCTTATTAGACCTTATTGGAACATTTGCTCTTTTCAAAAACTAAAATTTAGTGAAATGAAAAAAACCTTAATGCTCTTCTCCCAATTTAAATACTTTTGTGCTGCTGAGTTTGCTTTAGTTCCAAAACCAATTTTTTTTGGGATTAATATATCTTCCCTTCTATGGTCTTATTCCTTTTGGGGTTTGAGTTCATTTTTCCTGCACCACCACAATTTTTTTCTCAATCATGTCCATAACGCACAGTTTGTTGGTCCTTCCCTGTTTCAAGCCATCTTTTGCCTTAAAAATTGCTTCTTGGCTGCAATATGCAAGATTATGTGAACACCGAAAGCGCTTTGAAACCAACTTTTGTTACCAATTGATGTGTTATTAAAATATGGGACAAAGAATCATGTCAACACTCTCTGAAGAGCTGGATAGGTGGAAAAAACATCCAAAAGCAAACTGTTAGAAGAGCTGGATAGGTTGAACAAACATACAAAACCAAAGAAATATAGTTCTGTCATTGTAGTTTTAATAATTGAAAAAAAGGACATGGGTCAAGTATAAGTAGAAACTAAGAAGAAGTATTTGAAAGTCTCACCTTAAGTCACTAAGACACAAAATTTTTCGTAATCCGAGTGCAAGTCACTAGACAAGTAAGAACAATTGATTTTGACTAGCAGAAATTATAGGTCTATAATAGGAGAATGACTTTTGAAATTTGACTCTAGACAACTGAATTGACATTACTAACTTGCTTGTTATGCCAAATAGTGTTCTATTTTTAAGAGCTTGTTGTTCCTAGACATACTTGATTCCATCTTTGGGGTTTGCTTCATGTGTGTTTCTTTCTCTCATGGAGGGAAATTACTATACAGATTTTCACTTCTTTAAATTTGACTCTGGCTTATCATCACTGATTAGTCCCATGAGCCACTGAGTAGCTGCTGAAACATTTTTCATAAAAGGTTTCCTCCATTCCTGCCTTTGAGTTCTTGTTTAATGATGGCAAGGTATCCTTGTGCTTCCCAACTGAAATATTGCCCCCTCTTGGTCACCCCTGAACATAAAAGTCAATGCTGAAAGGTAAATTCATCTGCAGCTACATAACAGGATTCAATTACATAATGCTTCCCACAACCTAAAGAAGAAAAACAATCTGTGTCACATCAGCAAATTAGCTTCTTGGAGAGACTTTCTTTTAGGAAAAAGAAAGATACTACTTAGCTTGTTTTGCAGTTTCTAAGCTGTATTGATGTTTTACTGCTGTTTTGATTGCTCAGGATTGGCTATGCTGAAACATTTGTTATCTGTTCGACAACTATTGCTTCACTAGTTCTATTTCACTGCCTACTTACTCTATCATATTTCAATATCTTCTCATGGACGAACTTATATTTGAAACCTCACTTTCTTATTGCAGAGCTATAAAGAAATTGAAGAGTCAGTCTGATTCATCGTTGCTATCTGAATTACGATCAGATAGACGGGAGAAGATATTAGAGTTGGATGGGACAGTAACAACTCAACCAGTTCTCCAACATCTAGGAATTTCTACGTGGCCTGGTAAGCTTTTTTTTTCCTTTGCAAATAATTTTCCTCTAATTAGGTGGGTCTTGAACATTAATATTATCTATGTTGTTTTTGTGATTTAGGGAAATGTGCTGGTATAATCATATGGACAGTTGTTTCTTAGTTGTGCAAATATTTGTCCATACGTTTGCATTTTTGCATTATGCTCTTTTCCTAACATATTCTTCGTCTGATGCAGGGAGACTAATCCTTACTGATCATGCTCTTTACTTTGAGCCACTTAAGGTTGTATCTTATGATAAAGCGACACGCTATGACCTAGCAGATGATTTAAAGCAAAGTGTCAAACCCGAATTGACTGGTCCATGGGGTACAAGACTCTTTGATAAGGCTGTTGCTTACAAGTCTGTTTCCCTGTAAGGCTGTCTCTTACAAGTCTATTGGGTTACCGTATATATGTATTCATGCTTCTTATACAAAGTTATGCATTTTTCTTCATCACGGCAGCTAATCTTTTTATCTTATAAGTTTTGGATCTTCTGATTGAATTTCATAATGTATCCTTCAGATCAGAGCCTGTAGTAATGGAATTTCCTGAGCTTAAAGGACATAGTCGACGTGACTATTGGTTGGCTATTATACAGGAGATTTTATTTGCTCATAAATTCATCCGCAAGTACAAGATAGTTGGCATTGAACGGGAAGATGCACTTCTGAAAGCTGTACTTGGCATTCTTCGGTTGCAGGCTGTTCTAGATATGAATTTAGTAGGTCCTATTCGCAGTGAAGCTCTTCTTCTTTTCAATCTTTGTGATCATCTGCCTGGGGGTGATATGATTTTAGAAACTCTAGCCCACATGTCTACCTCAAGGGAATTGGAGAGAACCAATAGTCCTCGATGGCGCGGCCTGTATTCTAGTTCAGCTTTGACTGTTGCCACTGGTTTAGGTTTTGGATTGGGATCCAATGACCATAGCAATCATGCACTTCTTGTGGGTGAGATAGCAGTTGGGGATACAACTCCCTTGGAGAAGGTCGTTAATGACTCAAGAAGCAGTTATGAGAAGGTGGTCTTAGCACAGGAAACAGTAGATGGAGTGAAAGTAGATGGTATTGATACCAACTTGGCGGTAATGAAGGTACTTCTCAATACTTTTAATCAATTACATTTTCTTTTCCATTTAATCATAGATATCGCCTTAGGAAGTAAAAATTATGGGACAATCCTAAATTGTGCTAGTGTCGTTGTCCAATCCAATTAAAATCAATGACGCGCCACTAGGTAACCTTGTATTATTGGGCAACGCATCCCACCATTTTGGTGCAATTACACCTAAATTTATAGTAGGAGATGAACAGCATGATAATTTTACATCAAACTAAGAATGGTGAGGATAGTCATGCAGTCATGCTAACGGTATCTGTAGAAATATTTGTGTTGTAATTAGCAAAGGTTTGCAGGGATATTATAGGCTTTTGGTGTGAAGTTAAACCAGTTAAGATTTATTTGGTTCAATGACGACATTATTATGACCTAGTGGTGACTAAACTTAAAATATGTAATAGTTCGCTCATTCTATTTTAGCTTTTTGATGAAGTACTTTATCTATGATATGTCTTGCATCAGCAATGGCCATGCTGGACAGTCTTAGTTATATGGTTAGTAGATGTGGTTTTGGAGTACCATTGGTGTGAGCCTATCAGCATTCATTTGTATTTGAGAAATAGAAAAGCAGAGCGGCTGAGGGAGAGAAGAAACTTGGATCGATAGCATAATCTGAGTGCATGCACTATGGATTTAACTTTTTGTCCCATGCTCCATTCCATAGTAGGTTATTTTTTTTATTTATTCTTAACCATAATTTGTGACGCCTATCTATTATCTTGATATTCTTTGCAGGAGCTGCTTTTTCCAGTTATAGAACTTGTCAAGTGTATTTTTTCTCTGGCTTATTGGGAAGAACCTTTGAAGTCTACGGTTTTCTGTGTGATCTTTGCTTATACAATCTTCAGGCAAGTTGTTTTAGTAATATACCTTTTGCAGCCAATTATGTCACGAGTGTATCACCATACCATAGTTGATCTGTCTGGTGAATTATTGGCAAGTTTTCTGGCATGGTCTGCCTAATTCTTACGTTTTTTCTTATATTTGGTCATCTATTGAAGTGCCCGTGTACCTTGGTATAAAAATATTTTTTCTGACATTTGATTTGACTAGTATAATGAGGGTAGAATCAGAATGTCTCTGGGATGTATAGGGTTAGCTTCTGTTACTTGATGTCGTATGTTTGGTTCCATTTGGGAAGTGTATGATTTTGTCATTTGATATTGGCTGAATTTACACAGTAAGGATTACACTGTATCCGATAAGTAATGAGTGGTAGTTATAGTAATGAATTATAGGTAATATTGTAAGGAAAATTTCAAGCCAATGTCCAGGCCTGCTTTTTCTTCCCTCAAATATGTATTTTCTTCAGAAATTTCTATAACCATCCATTACCATTTTATAGGTGGTTCGAGTGGTTATAGAGATTAATGATGAAAAACGCAGGTTTGGGAATTATGTCCTGTTAACATGATGACTTTCCTTATAGAAGTTACTTTTGTCGCCATTAGCTTTCTTTTCTTATAAACCCATTTCTTCATCATTATAATTTTTTCGACTTACTAGTTCTTTTTATAGAAGAGGTCAAAAGTGAACCCCCCACCACCGGGACCATTAAAGTTTGCCTTTTTTTTCCGCATTAATATACTCGTTGCTCTACGAACTTGTAATAATTTAGCAACTTGTATTTAATGCAAATGTTTAACCGTTTTAATGCCTAATTGTGGGACTTAGGAAGCACATAATTGCAATGTATAAGAAGAGGATGTGCCAAAATGTGTTTGGTTGACCATAGAAAAAAAAAATACAACTTTCCAAGAAATCTCATGCTTTTGTCTTTGAAGTATGCTCACGGACCAGCCCTTTCACCTAAACCAGAGATATCAGAGTACCAGGTTGCCTATGTTTCCTGACACTGGCTTTCAGAAAAAGGCAGGAAGGGTAGTAGGATATTAAAAAACTATAGTCAACTCCAGATTGAAACCATCTTTTCTCAGAGAAGTGAGCTCTTTCTGCTGTCTTCACCCGGAAGCAAAGAAATTTGCACTTT